>NW_028127196.1:0-51010 GCF_965231255.1 Vanellus vanellus | reverse complement strand
GCCGAGAGTGAAAAATGGTGGTTTTGAGGATAGAGTCCACAGGAAAGCAGAGAGGTCCAAAAGGTGTGGGGCATTTGAAGGGGTTCCCGGAGGCAGTGAGGACCAGCATGACTTTTCCCTCCTGGCTCCTTTGCTGTGGGAGCAGCGGCTGGACGTTTGCGTTTTTTGCTCCGGAGTGTGCCGAGAGTGAAAAATGGCGGTTTTGAGGTTATAGTCCACAGGAAAGCAGAGAGGTCCAAAAGGTGTGGGGCATTTGAAGGGGTTCCCGGAGGCAGTGAGGACCAGCATGACTTTTCCGCCTTGGAACCTTTGCTGTGGGAGCAGCGGCTGGACGTTTGCGTTTTTTGCTTTAGAGGCTGCCGTCGGTTAAAAACGGTGGTTTTGAGGCTAGAGTCCACAGGAAAGCATAGAGGTCTAAAAGGTGTGGGGCATTTGAAGGGGTTCCCGGAGGCAGTGAGGACCAGCATGACTTTTCCCCGCTGGGGCCTTTGCTGTGGGAGCAGCGGCTGGACGTTAGCGTTTTTTGCTACATAGACTACCGAGGGTTAAAAATGGTGGTTTTGAGGATGGATTCCACAGGAAAGCAGAGAGGTCCAAAAGGTGTGGGGCATTTGAAGGGGTTCCCCGAGGCAGTGAGGACCAGCATGACTTTTCCCCGCTGGGGCCTTTGCTGTGGGAGCAGCGGCTGGACGTTTGCGTTTTTTGCTCCGGAGGCTGCCGAGAGTGAAAAACGGTGGTTTTGAGGATGGAGTCCACAGGAAAGCAGAGAGGTCCAAAAGGTGTGGGGCATTTGAAGGGGTTCCCGGAGGCAGTGAGGACCAGCATGACTTTTCCCCGCTGGGGCCTTTGCTGTGGGAGCAGCGGCTGGACGTTTGCACTTTTTGCTCCGGAGGCTGCAGAGAGTGAAAAACGGTGGTTTTGAGGATGGAGTCCACAGGAAAACAGAGAGGTCCAAAAGGTGTGGGGCATTTGAAGGGGTTCCCGGAGGCAGTGAGGACCAGCATGACTTTTCCCCCCTGAGACATTTGATGTGGGAGCAGCGGCTGGACGTTTGCGTTTTTTGCTCCGGAGGCTGCCGAGAGTGAAAAATGGCGGTTTTGAGGTTATAGTCCACAGGAAAGCAGAGAGGTCCAAAAGGTGTGGGGCGTTTGAAGGGGTTCCCGGAGGCAGTGAGGACCAGCATGACTTTTCCCCCCTGAGACCTTTGCTGTGGGAGCAGCGGCTGGACGTTTGCGTTTTTTGCTTTAGAGGCTGCCGTGGGTTAAATACGGTGGTTTTGAGGCTAGAGTCCACAGGAAAGCAGAGAGGTCTAAAAGGTGTGGGGCATTTGAAGGGGTTCCCGGAGGCAGTGAGGACCAGCATGACTTTTCCCCGCTGGGGCCTTTGCTTTGGGAGCAGAGGCTGGACGTTTGCGTTTTTTGCTCCGGAGGCTGCCGAGAGTGAAAAACGGTGGTTTTGAGGATGGATTCCACAGGAAAGCAGAGAGGTCCAAAAGGTGTGGGGCATTTGAAGGGGTTCCCGGAGGCAGTGAGGACCAGCATGACTTTTCCCCGCTGGGGCCTTTGCTGTGGGAGCAGCGGCTGGACATTTGCGTTTTTTGCTCCGGAGGCTGCCGAGAGTGAAAAACGGTGGTTTTGAGGATGGAGTCCACAGGAAAGCAGAGAGGTCCAAAAGGTGTGGGGCATTTGAAGGGGTTCCCGGAGGCAGTGAGGACCATCATGACTTTTCCGCCTTGGAACCTTTGCAGTGGGTGCAGCGGCTGGACGTTTGCGTTTTTTGCTTTAGAGGCTGCCGTGGGTTAAAAACGGTGGTTTTGAGGCTAGAGTCCACAGGAAAGCATAGAGGTCTAAAAGGTGTGGGGCATTTGAAGGGGTTCCCGGAGGCAGTGAGGACCAGCATGACTTTTCCCCGCTGGGGCCTTTGCTGTGGGAGCAGCGGCTGGACGTTAGCGTTTTTTGCTACAGAGACTACCGAGGGTTAAAAATGGTGGTTTTGAGGATGGAGTCCACAGGAAAGCAGAGAGGTCCAAAAGGTGTGGGGCATTTGAAGGGGTTCCCCGAGGCAGTGAGGACCAGCATGACTTTTCCCCGCTGGGGCCTTTGCTGTGGGAGCAGCGGCTGGACGTTTGCGTTTTTTGCTCCGGAGGCTGCCGAGAGTGAAAAACGGTGGTTTTGAGGATGGAGTCCACAGGAAAGCAGAGAGGTCCAAAAGGTGTGGGGCATTTGAAGGGGTTCCCGGAGGCAGTGAGGACCAGCATGACTTTTCCCCGCTGGGGCCTTTGCTGTGGGACCAGCAGCTGGACGTTTGCGTTTTTCGCTACAGAGACTACCGAGGGTTAATAACGGTGGTTTTGAGGATGGATTCCACAGGAAAGCAGAGAGGTCCAAAAGGTGTGGGGCATTTGAAGGGGTTCCCGGAGGCAGTGAGGACCAGCATGACTTTTCCCCGCTGGGGCCTTTGCTGTGGGAGCAGCGGCTGGACGTTTGCGTTTTTTGCTCTGGAGGCTCCCGAGAGTGAAAAACAGTGGTTTTGAGGATGGAGTCCACAGGAAAGCAGAGAGGTCCAAAAGGTGTGGGGCATTTGAAGGGGTTCCCGGAGGCAGTGAGGACCAGCATGACTTTTCCCCCCTGAGACCTTTGATGTGGGAGCAGCGGCTGGACGTTTGCGTTTTTTGCTCCGGAGGCTCCCGAGAGTGAAAAACAGTGGTTTTGAGGATGGAGTCCACAGGAAAACAGAGAGGTCCAAAAGGTGTGGGGCATTTGAAGGGGTTCCCGGAGGCAGTGAGGACCAGCATGACTTTTCCCCCCTGAGACCTTTGATGTGGGAGCAGCGGCTGGACGTTTGCGTTTTTTGCTCCGGAGGCTGCCGAGAGTGAAAAATGGCGGTTTTGAGGTTATAGTCCACAGGAAAGCAGAGAGGTCCAAAAGGTGTGGGGCGTTTGAAGGGGTTCCCGGAGGCAGTGAGGACCAGCATGACTTTTCCCCCCTGAGACCTTTGCTGTGCGAGCAGCGGCTGGACGTTTGCGTTTTTTGCTTTAGAGGCTGCCGTGGGTTAAATACGGTGGTTTTGAGGCTAGAGTCCACAGGAAAGCAGAGAGGTCTAAAAGGTGTGGGGCATTTGAAGGGGTTCCCGGAGGCAGTGAGGACCAGCATGACTTTTCCCCGCTGGGGCCTTTGCTTTGGGAGCAGCGGCTGGACGTTTGCGTTTTTTGCTCCGGAGGCTGCCGAGAGTGAAAAACGGTGGTTTTGAGGATGGAGTCCACAGGAAAGCAGAGAGGTCCAAAAGGTGTGGGGCATTTGAAGGGGTTCCCGGAGGCAGTGAGGACCAGCATGACTTTTCCCCGCTGGGGCCTTTGCTGTGGGAGCAGCGGCTGGACATTTGCGTTTTTTGCTCCGGAGGCTGCCGAGAGTGAAAAACGGTGGTTTTGAGGATGGAGTCCACAGGAAAGCAGAGAGGTCCAAAAGGTGTGGGGCATTTGAAGGGGTTCCCGGAGGCAGTGAGGACCAGCATGACTTTTCCCCCCTGAGACCTTTGATGTGGGAGCAGCGGCTGGACGTTTGTGTTTTTTGCTCCGGACGCTGCCGAGAGTGAAAAATGGCGGTTTTGAGGTTATAGTCCACAGGAAAGCAGAGAGGTCCAAAAGGTGTGGGGCATTTGAAGGGGTTCCCGGAGGCAGTGAGGACCAGCATGACTTTTCCCCGCTGGGGCCTTTGCTGTGGGAGCAGCGGTTGGACGTTTGCGTTTTTTGCTTTAGAGGCTGCCGAGAGTGAAAAACGGTGGTTTTGAGGATGGAGTCCACAGGAAAGCAGAGAGGTCCAAAAGATGTGGGGCATTTGAAGGGGTTCCCCGAGGCAGTGAGGACCAGCATGACTTTTCCCCGCTGGGGACTTTGCTGTGGGAGCAGCGGCTGGACGTTTGCGTTTTTTGCTCCGGAGGCTGCCGAGAGTGAAAAACAGTGTTTTTGAGGATGGAGTCCACAGGAAAACAGAGACGTCCAAAAGGTGTGGGGCATTTGAAGGGGTTCCCGGAGGCAGTGAGGACCAGCATGACTTTTCCCCCCTGAGACATTTGATGTGGGAGCAGCGCCTGGACGTTTGCGTTTTTTGCTCCGGAGGCTGCCGAGAGTGAAAAATGGCGGTTTTGAGGTTATAGTCCACAGGAAAGCAGAGAGGTCCAAAAGGTGTGGGGCATTTGAAGGGGTTCCCGGAGGCAGTGAGGACCAGCATGACTTTTCCGCCTTGGAACCTTTGCTGTGGGAGCAGCGGCTGGACGTTAGCGTTTTTTGCTCCGGAGGCTGCCGAGAGTGAAAAACGGTGGTTTTGAGGATGGAGTCCACAGGAAAGCAGAGAGGTCCAAAAGGTGTGGGGCATTTGAAGGGGTTCCCGGAGGCAGTGAGGACCAGCATGACTTTTCCCCGCTGGGGCCTTTGCTGTGGGACCAGCAGCTGGACGTTTGCGTTTTTCGCTACAGAGACTACCGAGGGTTAATAACGGTGGTTTTGAGGATGGATTCCACAGGAAAGCAGAGAGGTCCAAAAGGTGTGGGGCATTTGAAGGGGTTCCCGGAGGCAGTGAGGACCAGCATGACTTTTCCCCGCTGGGGCCTTTGCTGTGGGAGCAGCTGCTGGACGTTTGCATTTTTTGCTCCGGAGGCTCCCGAGAGTGAAAAGCGGTGCTTTTGAGGATGGAGTCCACAGGAAAGAAGAGAGGTCTAAAAGGTGTGGGGCATTTGAAGGGGTTCCCAGAGGCAGTGAGGACCAGCATGACTTTTCCGCCTTGGAACCTTTGCTGTGGGAGCAGCGGCTGGACGTTTGCGTTTTTTGCTCCGGAGGCTGCCGAGAGTGAAAAACGGTGGGTTTGAGGATGGAGTCCACAGTAAAACAGAGAGGTCCAAAAGGTGTGGGGCATTTGAAGGGGTTCCCGGAGGCAGTGAGGACCAGCATGACTTTTCCCCGCTGGGGCCTTTGCTGTGGGAGCAGCGGCTGGACGTTTGCGTTTTTTGCTCCGGAGGCTGCCGAGAGTGAAAAATGGCGCCTTTGATGTTATAGTCCACAGGAAAGCAGAGAGGTCCAAAAGGTGTGGGGCATTTGAAGGGGTTCCCGGAGGCAGTGAGGACCAGCATAACTTTTCCGCCTTGGAACCTTTGCTGTGGGAGCAGCGGTTGGACGTTTGCGTTTTTTGCTCCGGAGGCTGCCGAGAGTGAAAAACAGTGATTTTTAGGATACAGTCCACAGGAAAGCAGAGAGGCCCAAAAGGTGTGGGGCATTTGAAGGGGTTCCCGGAGGCAGTGATGACCAGCATGACTTTTCCCCGCTGGGGCCTTTGCTGTGGGAGCAGCGGCTGGACGTTTACGTTTTTTGCTCCGGAGGCTGACGAGAGTGAAAAACAGTGGTTTTGAGGATGGAGTCCACAGGAAAACAGAGAGGTCCAAAAGGTGTGGGGCATTTGAAGGGGTTCCCGGAGGCAGTGAGGACCAGCATGACTTTTCCCCCCTGAGACCTTTGCTGTGGGAGCAGCGGCTGGACGTTTGTGTTTTTTGCTCCGGAGGCTGCCGAGAGTGAAAAACAGTGATTTTTAGGATAGAGTCCACAGGAAAGCAGAGAGGTCCAAAAGGTGTGGGGCATTTGAAGGGGTTCCCGGAGGCAGTGAGGACCAGCATGACTTTTCCCTCCTGGCTCCTTTGCTGTGGGAGCAGCGGCTGGACGTTTGCGTTTTTTGCTCCGGAGTGTGCCGAGAGTGAAAAATGGCGGTTTTGAGGTTATAGTCCACAGGAAAGCAGAGAGGTCCAAAAGGTGTGGGGCATTTGAAGGGGTTCCCGGAGGCAGTGAGGACCAGCATGACTTTTCCGCCTTGGAACCTTTGCTGTGGGAGCAGCGGCTGGACGTTTGCGTTTTTTGCTTTAGAGGCTGCCGTGGGTTAAAAACGGTGGTTTTGAGGCTAGAGTCCACAGGAAAGCATAGAGGTCTAAAAGGTGTGGGGCATTTGAAGGGGTTCCCGGAGGCAGTGAGGACCAGCATGACTTTTCCCCGCTGTGGCCTTTGCTGTGGGAGAAGCGGCTGGACGTTAGCGTTTTTTGCTACATAGACTACCGAGGGTTAAAAATGGTGGTTTTGAGGATGGATTCCACAGGAAAGCAGAGAGGTCCAAAAGGTGTGGGGCATTTGAAGGGGTTCCCCGAGGCAGTGAGGACCAGCATGACTTTTCCCCGCTGGGGCCTTTGCTGTGGGAGCAGCGGCTGGACGTTTGCGTTTTTTGCTCCGGAGGCTGCCGAGAGTGAAAAACGGTGGTTTTGAGGATGGAGTCCACAGGAAAGCAGAGAGGTCCAAAAGGTGTGGGGCATTTGAAGGGGTTCCCGGAGGCAGTGAGGACCAGCATGACTTTTCCCCGCTGGGGCCTTTGCTGTGGGAGCAGCGGCTGGACGTTTGCACTTTTTGCTCCGGAGGCTGCTGAGAGTGAAAAACGGTGGTTTTGAGGATGGAGTCCACAGGAAAACAGAGAGGTCCAAAAGGTGTGGGGCATTTGAAGGGGTTCCCGGAGGCAGTGAGGACCAGCATGACTTTTCCCCCCTGAGACATTTGATGTGGGAGCAGCGGCTGGACGTTTGCGTTTTTTGCTCCGGAGGCTGCCGAGAGTGAAAAATGGCGGTTTTCAGGTTATAGTCCACAGGAAAGCAGAGAGGTCCAAAAGGTGTGGGGCGTTTGAAGGGGTTCCCGGAGGCAGTGAGGACCAGCATGACTTTTCCCCGCTGGGGCCTTTGCTGTGGGAGCAGCGGCTGGACATTTGCGTTTTTTGCTCCGGAGGCTGCCGAGAGTGAAAAACGGTGGTTTTGAGGATGGAGTCCACAGGAAAGCAGAGAGGTCCAAAAGGTGTGGGGCATTTGAAGGGGTTCCCGGAGGCAGTGAGGACCATCATGACTTTTCCGCCTTGGAACCTTTGCAGTGGGTGCAGCGGCTGGACGTTTGCGTTTTTTGCTTTAGAGGATGCCGTGGGTTAAATACGGTGGTTTTGAGGCTAGAGTCCACAGGAAAGCATAGAGGTCTAAAAGGTGTGGGGCATTTGAAGGGGTTCCCGGAGGCAGTGAGGACCAGCATGACTTTTCCCCGCTGGGGCCTTTGCTGTGGGAGCAGCGGCTGGACGTTAGCGTTTTTTGCTACAGAGACTACCGAGGGTTAAAAATGGTGGTTTTGAGGATGGAGTCCACAGGAAAGCAGAGAGGTCCAAAAGGTGTGGGGCATTTGAAGGGGTTCCCCGAGGCAGTGAGGACCAGCATGACTTTTCCCCGCTGGGGCCTTTGCTGTGGGAGCAGCGGCTGGACGTTTGCGTTTTTTGCTCCGGAGGCTGCCGAGAGTGAAAAACGGTGGTTTTGAGGATGGAGTCCACAGGAAAGCAGAGAGGTCCAAAAGGTGTGGGGCATTTGAAGGGGTTCCCGGAGGCAGTGAGGACCAGCATGACTTTTCCCCGCTGGGGCCTTTGCTGTGGGACCAGCAGCTGGACGTTTGCGTTTTTCGCTACAGAGACTACCGAGGGTTAATAACGGTGGTTTTGAGGATGGATTCCACAGGAAAGCAGAGAGGTCCAAAAGGTGTGGGGCATTTGAAGGGGTTCCCGGAGGCAGTGAGGACCAGCATGACTTTTCCCCGCTGGGGCCTTTGCTGTGGGAGCAGCGGCTGGACGTTTGCGTTTTTTGCTCCGGAGGCTCCCGAGAGTGAAAAACAGTGGTTTTGAGGATGGAGTCCACAGGAAAGCAGAGAGGTCCAAAAGGTGTGGGGCATTTGAAGGGGTTCCCGGAGGCAGTGAGGACCAGCATGACTTTTCCCCCCTGAGACCTTTGCTGTGGGAGCAGCGGCTGGACGTTTGCGTTTTTTGCTCCGGAGGCTCCCGAGAGTGAAAAACAGTGGTTTTGAGGATGGAGTCCACAGGAAAACAGAGAGGTCCAAAAGGTGTGGGGCATTTGAAGGGGTTCCCGGAGGCAGTGAGGACCAGCATGACTTTTCCCCCCTGAGACCATTGCTGTGGGAGCAGCGGCTGGACGTTTGCGTTTTTTGCTCCGGAGGCTGCCGAGAGTGAAAAATGGCGGTTTTGAGGTTATAGTCCACAGGAAAGCAGAGAGGTCCAAAGTATGTGGGGCGTTTGAAGGGGTTCCCGGAGGCAGTGAGGACCAGCATGACTTTTCCCCCCTGAGACCTTTGCTGTGCGAGCAGCGGCTGGACGTTTGCGTTTTTTGCTTTAGAGGCTGCCGTGGGTTAAATACGGTGGTTTTGAGGCTAGAGTCCACAGGAAAGCAGAGAGGTCTAAAAGGTGTGGGGCATTTGAAGGGGTTCCCGGAGGCAGTGAGGACCAGCATGACTTTTCCCCGCTGGGGCCTTTGCTTTGGGAGCAGCGGCTGGACGTTTGCGTTTTTTGCTCCGGAGGCTGCCAAGAGTGAAAAACGGTGGTTTTGAGGATGGAGTCCACAGGAAAGCAGAGAGGTCCAAAAGGTGTGGGGCATTTGAAGGGGTTCCCGGAGGCAGTGAGGACCAGCATGACTTTTCCCCGCTGGGGCCTTTGCTGTGGGAGCAGCGGCTGGACATTTGCGTTTTTTGCTCCGGAGGCTGCCGAGAGTGAAAAACGGTGGTTTTGAGGATGGAGTCCACAGGAAAGCAGAGAGGTCCAAAAGGTGTGGGGCATTTGAAGGGGTTCCCGGAGGCAGTGAGGACCAGCATGACTTTTCCGCCTTGGAACCTTTGCTATGGGAGCAGCGGCTGGACGTTTGCGTTTTTTGCTTTAGAGGCTGCCGTGGGTTAAAAACGGTGGTTTTGAGGCTAGAGTCCACAGGAAAGCATAGAGGTCTAAAAGGTGTGGGGCATTTGAAGGGGTTCCCGGAGGCAGTGAGGACCAGCATGACTTTTCCCCGCTGGGGCCTTTGCTGTGGGAGCAGCGGCTGGACGTTTGCGTTTTTTGCTCCGCTGGATGCCGAGAGTGAAAAACAGTGTTTTTGAGGATGGAGTCCACAGGAAAACAGAGACGTCCAAAAGGTGTGGGGCATTTGAAGGGGTTCCCGGAGGCAGTGAGGACCAGCATGACTTTTCCCCGCTGGGGCCTTTGCTGTGGGAGCAGCGGCTGGACGTTTGCGTTTTTTGCTCCGGAGGCTGCCGAGAGTGAAAAACAGTGTTTTTGAGGATGGAGTCCACAGGAAAACAGAGACGTCCAAAAGGTGTGGGGCATTTGAAGGGGTTCCCGGAGGCAGTGAGGACCAGCATGACTTTTCCCCGCTGGGGCCTTTGCTGTGGGACCAGCAGCTGGACGTTTGCGTTTTTCGCTACAGAGACTACCGAGGGTTAATAACGGTGGTTTTGAGGATGGATTCCACAGGAAAGCAGAGAGGTCCAAAAGGTGTGGGGCATTTGAAGGGGTTCCCGGAGGCAGTGAGGACCAGCATGACTTTTCCCCGCTGGGGCCTTTGCTGTGGGAGCAGCGGCTGGACGTTTGCGTTTTTTGCTCCGGAGGCTCCCGAGAGTGAAAAACAGTGGTTTTGAGGATGGAGTCCACAGGAAAGCAGAGAGGTCCAAAAGGTGTGGGGCATTTGAAGGGGTTCCCGGAGGCAGTGAGGACCAGCATGACTTTTCCCCCCTGAGACCTTTGCTGTGGGAGCAGCGGCTGGACGTTTGCGTTTTTTGCTCCGGAGGCTCCCGAGAGTGAAAAACAGTGGTTTTGAGGATGGAGTCCACAGGAAAACAGAGAGGTCCAAAAGGTGTGGGGCATTTGAAGGGGTTCCCGGAGGCAGTGAGGACCAGCATGACTTTTCCCCCCTGAGACCTTTGATGTGGGAGCAGCGGCTGGACGTTTGCGTTTTTTGCTCCGGAGGCTGCCGAGAGTGAAAAATGGCGGTTTTGAGGTTATAGTCCACAGGAAAGCAGAGAGGTCCAAAAGGTGTGGGGCGTTTTAAGGGGTTCCCGGAGGCAGTGAGGACCAGCATGACTTTTCCCCCCTGAGACCTTTGCTGTGCGAGCAGCGGCTGGACGTTTGCGTTTTTTGCTTTAGACGCTGCCGTGGGTTAAATACGGTGGTTTTGAGGCTAGAGTCCACAGGAAAGCAGAGAGGTCTAAAAGGTGTGGGGCATTTGAAGGGGTTCCCGGAGGCAGTGAGGACCAGCATGACTTTTCCCCCCTGGCTCCTTTGCTGTGGGAGCAGCGGCTGGACGTTTGCGTTTTTTGCTCCGGAGTGTGCCGAGAGTGAAAAATGGCGGTTTTGAGGTTATAGTCCACAGGAAAGCAGAGAGGTCCAAAAGGTGTGGGGCATTTGAAGGGGTTCCCGGAGGCAGTGAGGACCAGCATGACTTTTCCGCCTTGGAACCTTTGCTGTGGGAGCAGCGGCTGGACGTTCGCGTTTTTTGCTCCAGAGGCTGCCGAGAGTGCAAAACAGTGGTTTTGAGGCTAGAGTCCACAGGAAAGCAGAGAGGTCTAAAAGGTGTGGGGCATTTGAAGGGGTTCCTGGAGGCAGTGAGGACCAGCATGACTTTTCCCTGCTGGGTCCTTTGCTGTGGGACCAGCGGCTGGACGTTTACGTTTTTTGCTCCGGAGGCTGACGAGAGTGAAAAACACTGGTTTTGAGGATGGATTCCACAGGAAAACAGAGAGGTCAAAAAGGTGTGGGGCATTTGAAGGGGTTCCCGGAGGCAGTGAGGACCAGCATGACTTTTCCTTTCTTGGGCCTTTGCTGTGGGAGCAGCGGCTGGACGTTTGCGTCTTTTGCTCTGGAGGCTGCCGAGAGTGAAAAACGGTTGTTTTGAGGATGGAGTCCACAGGAAAACAGAGAGGTCCAAAAGGTGTGGGGCATTTGAAGGGGTTTCCGGAGGCAGTGAGGACCAGCATGACTTTTCCTCCTTGGAACCTTTGCTGTGGGACCAGCGGCTGGACATTTGCGTTTTTTGCTCCGGAGGCTGCTGAGGTAAGAAACGGTGGTTTTGAGGCTAGAGTCCGTAGGGAAGGAGAGAGGGCCCAAGTGTGTGGGGCATTTGGAGGGCTTCCCGGAGGCAGTGAGGACCAGCATCACTTGTCCCCGCTGGGGCCTTTACTGTGGGAGCAGCAGCTGAACGTTTGCGTTTTTCACTCCGGAGGCTGCCGAGAGTGAAAAACGGTGGTTTTGAGGCAATGAATTATGAAAATCACAAAATTTTTTCTTTGGCCTCCACTTTTTTGGCCTCCACTTTTTTGGCCTCCACTTTTTTGGCCTCCACTTTTTTGGCCTCCACTTTTTTGGCCTCCACTTTTTTGGCCTCCACTTTTTTGGCCTCCACTTTTTTGGCCTCCACTTTTTTGGCCTCCACTTTTTTGGCCTCCACTTTTTTGGCCTCCACTTTTTTGGCCTCCACTTTTTTGGCCTCCACTTTTTTGGCCTCCACTTTTTTGGCCTCCACTTTTTTGGCCTCCACTTTTTTGGCCTCCACTTTTTTGGCCTCCACTTTTTTGGCCTCCACTTTTTTGGCCTCCACTTTTCCTCCTCTGGCCTCCACTTTCCGGCTTTTACTTTCTGGCCTCCGGCCTCCACCTTCCGGCCTCTATCTCCTTACTGTTGTTCCTGTTTTTCCATCTTTACGCCTTGCCCGTCCCCTCTTTCTCTCCCAGTGTTTCTACTTTCCCTTCCCCCCTTTCCTTTTTTCCCTCGTCCCCCCCTTTTTGTTTTTCCCCTGTCCCACTTTTCCTCCTTTTTGTTCTGCACTGTTCCGTCCCCCCTTTCCCCTCTCCTCCTTATTATTTTTTTATTTTTTAGTATAGAATCACACGCATACATTTCCACCTGAAGGGAAAGGGGGAGGGACAAGCCCTTTCCCGAGAACAGACAGCAGCTTTACTGCCACACTAACAATGGCTGCAAAATTTCTTCAGATGGATCAACACTCATTTGAAGTCTTCAAATACTTCTCATCTTTAAAGGAGGTGCCGCATGTCCACCTGAATCCTTCCTCTTTCTTCTGGCCTATTTGGTAATACGCTGAAATAGGATGATGCCATTTACGGCAGCCCAAGGTCCATTGTTGGGGTTGTATGCCTCAGAAGAGGGAGATTCATAGGGGACATTAGAAAACGTTACAATCTGGAAACATGGGTGGGAGCCATTGAAATAGAGAAAACCCTCTCATTTTACTATCTATTGACATATGACTATTTGTTTGCGTATAGCGAAGGTGTTCAAAATAAAAATCTACTCTACAAAAAACCTCCTCTATTACATAAAGGATTTTAGAATATAAAATATGTGTCCCACAGTCCGTTTTTACCTTTATTGTTCTCTCTCTGCCTGGCTCCCCGTCCCCATTCTTTAATTGCTCTGTCTCTCTCCTTCAGCTCATCGAGGGTTTTTGGTATGTTTCAGTTTATCTCTGTCTACCTCACTGCCCCCTTTTTTAATTCCTTCTTCTCTGCCTTGTGGCTCATTGCTCTTTTTTGGTTTGTGTGTTTTTTGTTGGTTTTTTTTTTTTTTTTTTTTCATCTCTGTCAGCATGGTTTCCTGTTGCTTCCTTCTTCCTGGCCTGTAGCCCATCGCTGTTGCATTGGGTTTACCATGCGAGGTGTCGTTAGCTGGGGCGGGGGCTGCAGGGGTGGGTTCTGTGAGAAGACACCGGGTGTTGTTCCCATGTTGGGCACAGCCAGTTCCCACGCTGAGACGGATGTGCTGCTGGTTAAAGCTGAGCCCATCGGCAGCGCTGGTAGGAAGCAGAGCAGAGGTTCTCCTGCAGCCTGTGGTGAAGACCATGGTGAGGCAGGCTGTTCCCCTGCAGTCCAGGGAGGTCCAGGGTGGAGCCAACGTGCCCCTGCGGCGCGTGGAGGACCCGAGGCCGGAGCAGGTGGCTGTGCCTGAAGGAAGCCGAGAGCCTGTGCGAGACCTGCGGCCTCGTGGAAGGGACCCCCCACTGGAGCAGAAAAAGAGCCTGAGGAGGAAGGAGCCGCAACCCCCATGCCATGTCCCCTGCGTTGGTCAGGGGTGGGATGTAGAGAAGTCAGGAGAGAAGAGGCGCCCAGGAAAAGAGGGAGGGGTGGCAGGAAGGTGTTTTATTTTGCGTTTGTTCCTATTTGTCATTATTTGATTAACAGTAAGTTAAATTAATTTCCCCTCCTACCCTTCCCTCTCTGATTCCCCAAACTAATTTGAACTTCTTGCCCGTGTGGCTTGTGCTATGTCGCTTTTCAAATTGTCTTCCTACCTCTCCCTCCATGCAGCTCTGCGTACCTAGGTTTGAATTCTGGTGTATGATTCTTGTATCCCATCGCTTTCAAAATTTTCTGTCCTTGTCTCCCTCTAGCCGTCTCCCTGTCTGTAAATCCCCATTCTTCCCTCTCTTTCCTGCACCCAGGCACTCTTTTTCACTTTCTTTTTACATCTCCCTGTCCCTATTTTTTAGTTTTTGTCTATGTTTCGTGTACCATATTGCCTTTTGAGATTTTCTTTCAATGTCTACCTCTGTCCGGATCCCCGGTGTTATTTTTTATGTCTTGCCAATGTTTCTTTTCCCCCTGACACGGCAGAAATTTTCCCCGCCCCTTGTCTTGTCTCCGTCTTCTTGTCCTGCCGGTCCCTTTGGCCTCTGTCCTGCTCCCTGTCGCTCTTATTTGTTCCTCCATCTCTATGCCTGTTATTTTGCGCAGTCTGTCCGCTCTCCTCTCTCTACGTGGCTGTCCCACTCCCCACCCCTCTCTTGTTTGCAGCGTGCTGTTTTCTGCTTCCCTGTCTCACACCTCTTCTCTATGTCCCTCTGTCCTTCCTCCTGCTTTTCTCTTGCCTTTTCTCCCTCTGTCCTGTTGCGTTTGGGCACTGAGCCTTATAGCCAACTCACTGCTGGGATTTCTTGCGTACATTAATGAATAAACTTTTCCTGCCCCTTGTGTGCCCCTGGATGTGTTTGCATCCCCTGGGTGCAGAGGTCGTGGCTGGGGACAGGGGCAGGGGAGGGGGCGATGTGCTGTGGGGCTTTGGCAAGGGCCCCTGCTCCTGACGGGCTCCAGCTGTGGGCTGGGGCAGCCCAGGTGGGACCAGTGAGGTGATGGTGGGACGGGGCCAAGGGTTTAAAAAGGCTGCAGGTGGGGATGAGTGGGGGCAGCCTCAGGTGCAGCCAGTGAGGCTGAGGATGGGGCTGGCCCTGCTGTGCCAAGGGTCGGGGGCTGCCTGGGCACGCATGCCTGCTGGAGCTGGCTGAGGAGTGAAAAGAAGGGGGTTCCACAGGCGGCTGCCCCCAGCAAGGAGCGGACGGTCCCCACGGCGAGGAAGGATCACTCCCAGCCATTCCTGACAGCGCACACCACCAGCTCACAGCTCCAGGACGTCGGTACCTCTGTCAGCTGCACATGTGAGCCACCGTGCCTCCGGGAAGCCTCGGGGGAGAGTTTAATAGCATGCTTTTTGTTTTTTCCATTCCATTTCGATGAATTCCCGACTTTACCGAAAATGGAAATTTGTGTTTTTCACTAATGTTGCTGTATACTGTGTAAGATGCTGATATAACTACTCTTTATAGGGCTGATGATGAGACTATCAAGCAGGGGTTCAGGTTAGCATCTTGTATGTGTCTGTCTATGGCGTTTCAGTATTTTTAAAGAAAGCAGAAGGGACATAAGGCATAGTGTATTTCAGGTGATGGGACCGCACATTGCATTTCCCCTTCACCCTTCCCTGTCCCCTTTCCCTGTTTTCCCCCTTCTTCCCTGTGTTCCCCCATTCCCCCCTTTTCCCTTTCTTTCCCGATCTCCTCATCCCCCTTTACCCTTCTTTTAGTTGTCCCCTTTCCCCTTTCTTCCCTCCCGTCCCACCTTTCCCTCTTTCCCTTTATTCCCCCACCCCGTGTTCCCCCTTTCCTTTCCCTTTCTTCCACCCTGTCGCCCCTTTCCCCCTTTGCCTTTCTTTCCCCCTGTCCAATGTCCCCTATTTCCCCTTTTGTTCTACCTCCCCTGTTCCCTCATTATCCCTTATACCCCCCACCCCCCGTGCCCTTTCTTCCCCACACTACTGTCCCCCTTTCCCCCTTCCTTTCCCCTATGCCTCCTGTTTTGCTCTTTCCCTTCATCCTTGGTACCCCCTTTAATTCTTCCCCGTTGCCCCTTTCCCCGTCCTTTCCCTCTGCCCTTTCCCCCCCGTTGCCCCGTTCCTTCTTTTTCAATGACGCTCTCCCAATGTGTTCCATGCTCCCCCTTTCTCCCTTGTTCCCCCTTTCCTTCTCCTGCATCCCCCCTTTTCCCTACCCTTCTTTCTCAGTTCCCCCTACCATCTGTGTTCCGTGTCCCCCCTTCCCCATTTCCTCACCCCCCATCACCCCTTTTCTTTCTCCATTTTTCCTCCGTCCCATTTCTCCCTTTCTTTCCCCCACTCCATCCGCTGTCCCCCTCTTTCCACCTGTCTTGTCTCTCCTGTTCCAGGTCCCCCCTCTCTCTTTCTACCTCCCTTTCTTTCTGTTTTTCCATCTTCACACCTCGCCCGCCCCCCCTTCATTGTTTCTTCCCTGCTGCTCCCCTTTCTTCTTTTTTTTTTCCCCCAGCTGTCTCCTCTTTTCTCCTTTCTTGGCTCCCCCTTTTCCCTCTCATTCCCACGTTGCACCCTCCCCCCCCACTGCTCCCCCCCTCCTCACATGGCCCTTGTGACTCGCAGGTCTTCTTGCCCGACAGTGACTTCCATCCCGGCATGATTCTTCTTGCTGAGAGTTTTCCCTCACCTTTGAGGCACATTGTTTGTAGTGTTCTGTGTAGTATCTGTGCATGTGCGCGTGGCTCGGAGTCACCCCGCCCAGGGGTGTAGAGTCAGGAGTAGGTGGGATACCTTTAAGAGTATACGGTTTACATTTTGATGTGTCGAGGCAAAAGCGGTAAAATCATTTCGGACCGAGTAGCTGTGAGTGGGTTTTGCGAACAGGTTTTTCATTAACGCTTCCTGGGGAAGGGCAGAGCTCTGCAGGAGGGGCCATTCAGCGCTGGCGCCAGAGACTGCATCTCAGACGAAAGGAGGCTGCCGAGAGTGAAAAATGGTGGTTTTGAGGATGGATTCCACAGGAAAGCAGAGAGGTCCAAAAGGTGTGGGGCATTTGAAGGGGTTCCCGGAGGCAGAGAGGACCAGCATGACTTTTAGCCGCTGGGGCCTTCGCTGTGGGAGCAGCGGCTAGACGTTTGCGTTTTTTGCTCCGGAGGCTGCCGAGAGTGAAAAACGGTGGTTTTGAGGATGGATTCCACAGGAAAGCAGAGAGGTCCAAAAGGTGTGGGGCATTTGAAGGGGTTCCCGGAGGCAGTGAGGACCAGCATGACTTTTCCCCTCTGGGGCCTTTGCTGTGGGAGCAGCACCTGGATGTTTGAGTTTTTTGCTCCGGAGGCTGCCGAGAGTGAAAAACGGTTGTTTTGAGGATGGAGTCCACAGGAAAGCAGAGAGGTCTAAAAGGTGTGGGGCATTTGAAGGGGTTCCCGGAGGCAGTGAGGACCAGCATGACTTTTCCCCGCTGGGGCCTTTGCTGTGGGAGCAGCGGCTGGACGTTTGCGTTTTTTGCTCCGGAGGCTGCCGAGAGTGAAAAACGGTGGTTTTCAGGATGGAGTCCACAGGAAAACAGAGAGGTCCAAAAGGTGTGGGGCATTTGAAGGGGTTCCCGGAGGCAGTGAGGACCAGCATGACTTTTACCTGCTGGGGCCTTTGCTGTGGGAGCAGCGGCTGGACGTTTGTGTTTTTTGATCCAGAGGCTGCCGAGAGTGAAAACCAGGGGTTTTGAGGATGGAGTCCGTAGGGAAGCATAGGGGGCCCAAGTGTGTGGGGCATTTGAAGGGGTTCCCAAAGGCAGTGAGGACCAGCATGACTTTTACCCGCTGGGGCTTTGCTGTGGGAGCAGCGGCTGGACGTTTGCGTTTTTTGCTCCGGAGGCTGCCGAGAGTGCAAAACGGTGGTTTTGAGGATGGAGTCCACAGGAAAGCAGAGAGGACCAAAAGGTGTGGGGCATTTGAAGGGGTTCCCGGAGGCAGTGAGGACCAGCATGACTTTTCCCCGCTGGGGCCTTTGCTGTGGGAGCAGCGGCCTGACGTTTGCGTTTTTTGCTCCGGAGGCTGCCGAGAGTGAAAAACGGTGGTTTTGAGGATGGATTCCACAGGAAAGCAGAGAGGTCCAAAAGGTGTGGGGCATTTGAAGGGGTTCCCGGAGGCAGTGAGGACCAGCATGACTTTTCCGCCTTGGAACCTTTGCTGTGGGAGCAGCGGCTGGACGTTTGCGTTTCTTGCTCCGGAGGCTGCCTATAGTTAAAAACGGTGGTTTTGAGGATGGAGTCCATAGGAAAGAAGAGAGGTCCAAAAGGTGTGGGGCATTTGAAGGGGTTCCCGGAGCCAGTGAGGACCAGCATGACTTTACTTCCTTAGAACCTTTGCATTGGGAGGAGGGGCTGGGCCTTCGCGTTTTTTGCTCCGCAGGCTGCTGAGAGTGAAAAACAGTGATTTTGAGGATAGAGTCCACAGGAAAGTAGAGAAGTCCAAAAGGTGTGGGGCATTTGAAGGGGTTTTCGGAGGTAGTGAGGACCAGCATGACTTTTCCCCGCTGGGGCCTTTGCTGTGGGAGCAGCGGCTGGACGTTTGCGTTTTTTGCTCCGGAGGCTGCCGAGAGTGAAAAACGGTGGTTTTGAGGATGGAGTCCACAGGAAAGCAGAGAGGTCCAAAAGGTGTGGGGCATTTGAAGGGGTTCCCGGAGGCAGTGAGGACCAGCATGACTTTTACCCGCTGGGGCCTTTGCTGTGGTAGCAGCGGCTGGACGTTTGCGTTTTTTGCTCCGGAGGCTGCCGAGAGTGAAAAACGGTGGTTTTGAGGGTGGAGTCCACAGGAAAACAGAGAGGTCCAAAAGGTGTGGGGCATTTGAAGGGGTTCCCGGAGGCAGTGAGGACCAGCATGACTTTTCCCCGCTGGGGCCTTTGCTGTGGGACCATCGGCTCGACTTTTGCGTTTTTTGCTACGGAGACTACCGAGGGTTAATAACATTGGTTTTGAGGATGGTTTCCACAGGAAAACAGAGAGGTCCAAAAGGTGTGGGGCATTTGAAGGGGTTCCCAGAGGCAGTGAGGACCAGCATGACTTGTCCCCGCTGGGGCCTTTGCTGTGGGAGCAGCGGCTGGATGTTTGTGTTTTTTGCTCCGGAGGCTGCCGAGAGTGAAAAACGGTGGTTTTGAGGATGGAGTCCGTAGGGAAGCAGAGAGGGCCCAAGTGTGTGGGGCATATGAAGGGGTTCTCGGAGGCAGTGAGGACCAGCATGACTTTTCTGCCTTGGAACGTTTGCTGCGGGAGCAGCGGCTGGACGTTTGCGTTTTTTGTTACAGAGACTACCGAGGGTTAAAAACGGTGGTTTTGAGTATGGATTCCACAGGAAAACAGAGAGGTCCAAAAGGTGTGGGGCATTTGAAGGGGTTCCTGGAGGCAGTGAGGACCAGCATGACTTTTCCGCCTTGGAAGCTTTGCTGTCGGAGCAGCGGCTGGACGTTTGCGTTTTTTGCTCCGGAGGCTGCCGAGAGTGAAAGACGGTGGTTTTGAGGATGGATTCACAGGAAAGCAGAGAGGTCCAAAAGGTGTGGGGCATTTGAAGGGGTTCCCGGAGGCAGTGAGGACCAGCATGACTTTTACGCCTTGGAAGCTTTGCTGTGGGAGCAGCGGCTGGACGTTTGCGTTTTTTGCTCCGGAGGCTGCCGAGAGTGAAAAGCGGTGGTTTTGAGGATGGAGTCCACAGGAAAGCAGAGAGGTCTAAAAGGTGTGGGGCATTTGAAGGGGTTCCCGGAGGCAGTGAGGACCAGCATGACTTTTCCCCCCTGAGACCTTTGCTGTGGGAGCAGCGGCTGGACGTTTGTTTTTTTTGCTCCGGACGCTTCCGAGAGTGAAAAACAGTGATTTTTACGATAGAGTCCACAGGAAAGCAGAGAGGTCCAAAAGGTGTGGGGCATTTGAAGGGGTTCCCGGAGGCAGTGAGGACCAGCATGACTTTTCCCCGCTGGGGCCTTTGCTGTGGGACCAGCGGCTGGACGTTTGCGTTTTTTGCTACAGAGACTACCGAGGGTTAATAACGGTGGTTTTGAGGCTAGAGTCCACAGGAAAGCAGAGAGGTCCAAAAGGTGTGGGGCATTTGAAGGGGTTCCCGGAGGCAGTGAGGACCAGCATGACTTTTCCCCACTGGGGCCTTTGCTGTGGGAGCAGCGGCTGGATGTTTGCGTTTTTTGCTCCGGAGGCTGCCGAGAGTGAAAAACAGTGGTTTTGAGGATGGAGTCCACAGGAAAACAGAGAGGTCCAAAAGGTGTGGGGCATTTGAAGGGGTTCCCGGAGGCAGTGAGGACCAGCATGACTTTTCCCCGCTGGGGCCTTTGCTGTGGGAGCAGCGGTGGACATTTGCGTTGTTTGCTCCAGAGACTACCGAGGGTTAATAACGGTGGTTTTGAGGATGGAGTCCACGGGAAAGCAGAGAGGTCCAAAAGGTGTGGGGCATTTGAAGGGGTTCCCGGAGGCAGTGAGGGCCAGCATGACTTTTCCCCGCTGGGGCCTTTGCTGTGGGAGCAGCGGCTGGACGTTTGCGTTTTTTGCTCCGGAGGCTGCCGAGAGTGAAAAGCGGTGGTTTTGAGGATGGAGTCCACAGGAAAGCAGAGAGGTCCAAAAGGTGTGAGGCATATGAAGGGGTTCCCGGAGGCAGTGAGGACCAGCATGACTTTTCCCCGCTGGGGCCTTTGCTGTGGGAGCAGCGGCTGGACGTTTGCGTTTTTTGCTCCAGAGGCTGCCGAGAGTGAAAAACGGTGGTTTTGAGGATGGAGTCCACAGGAAAACAGAGAGGTCCAAAAGGTGTGGGGCATTTGAAGGGGTTCCCGGAGGCAGTGAGGACCAGCATGACTTTTCCCCGCTGTGGCCTTTGCTGTGGGAGCAGCGGCTGGACGTTTGCGTTTCTTGCTCCGGAGGCTGCCGAGAGTGAAAAGCGGTGGTTTTGAGGATGGAGTCCACAGGAAAGCAGAGAGGTCCAAAAGGTGTGGGGCATTTGAAGGGGTTCCCGGAGGCAGTGAGGACCAGCATGACTTTTCCCCCCTGAGACCTTTGCTGTGGGAGCAGCGGCTGGACGTTTGTGTTTTTTGCTCCGGACGCTGCCGAGAGTGAAAAACAGTGATTTTTACGATAGAGTCCACAGGAAAGCAGAGAGGTCCAAAAGGTGTGGGGCATTTGAAGGGGTTCCCGGAGGCAGTGAGGACCAGCATGACTTTTCCCCGCTGGGGCCTTTGCTATAGGAGCAGCGGCTGGACGTTTGCGTTTTTTGCTCCGGAGGATGCCGAGAGTGAAAAGCGGTGGTTTTGAGGATGGAGTCCACAGGAAAGCAGAGAGGTCCAAAAGGTGTGGGGCATTTGAAAGGGTTCCCGGAGGCAGTGAGGACCAGCATGACTTTTCCCCCCTGAGACCTTTGCTGTGGGAGCAGCGGCTGTACGTTTGTGTTTTTTGCTCCGGACGCTGCCGAGAGTGAAAAAAAGTGATTTTTAGGATAGAGTCCACAGGAAAGCAGAGAGGTCCAAAAGGTGTGGGGCATTTGAAGGGGTTCCCGGCGGCAGTGAGGACCAGCATGACTTTTCCCCGCTGGGGCCTTTGCTGTGGGAGCAGCGGCTGGATGTTTGCGTTTTTTGCTCCGGAGGCTGCCGAGAGTGAAAAGCGGTGGTTTTGAGGATGGAGTCCACAGGAAAGCAGAGAGGTCCAAAAGGTGTGGGGCATTTGAAGGGGTTCCCAGAGGCAGTGAGGACCAGCATGACTTTTCACCCCTGAGACCTTTGTTGTGGGAGCAGCGGCTGGACGTTTGTGTTTTTTGCTCCGGACGCTGCCGAGAGTGAAAAACAGTGATTTTGAGGATAGAGTACACAGGAAAGCAGAGAGGTCCAAAAGGTGTGGGGCATTTGAAGGGGTTCCCGGAGGCAATGAGGACCAGCATGACTTTTCCCCGCTGGGGCCTTTGCTGTGGGACCAGCGGCTGGACGTTTGCGTTTTTTGCTACAGAGACTACCGAGGGTTAATAACGGTGGTTTTGAGGCTAGATTCCACAGGAAAGCAGAGAGGTCCAAAAGGTGTGGGGCATTTGAAGGGGTTCCCGGAGGCAGTGAGGACCAGCATGACTTTTCCCCACTGGGGCCTTTGCTGTGGTAGCAGCGGCTGGACGTTTGCGTTTTTTGCTCCGGAGGCTGCCGAGAGTGAAAAACGGTGGTTTTGAGGATGGAGTCCACAGGAAAACAGAGAGGTCCAAAAGGTGTGGGGCATTTGAAGGGGTTCCCGGAGGCAGTGAGGACCAGCATGACTTTTCCCCGCTGGGTCCTTTGCTGTGGGAGCAGCGGCTGGACATTTGCGTTGTTTCCTCCAGAGACTACCGAGGGTTAATAACGGTGGTTTTGAGGATGGAGTCCACAGGAAAGTAGAGAGGTCCAAAAGGTGTGGGGCATTTGAAGGGGTTCCCGGAGGCAGTGAGGACCAGCATGACTTTTCCCCGCTGGGGCCTTTGCTGTGGGAGCAGCGGCCTGACGTTTGCGTTTTTTGCTCCGGAGGCTGCCGAGAGTGAAAAACGGTGGTTTTGACGATGGATTCCACAGGAAAGCAGAGAGGTCCAAAAGGTGTGGGGCATTTGAAGGGGTTCCCGGAGGCAGTGAGGACCAGCATGACTTTTACCCGCTGGGGCCTTTGCTGTGGGAGCAGCGGCTGGACGTTTACGTTTTTTGCTACAGAGACTACCGAGAGGTAATAACGGTGGTTTTGAGGATGGATTCCACAGGAAAGCAGAGAGGTCCAAAAGGTGTGGGGCATTTGAAGGGGTTCCCGGAGGCAGTGAGGACCAGCATGAATTTTCCCCACTGGGGCCTTTGCTGTGGGAGCAGCGGCTGGACATTTGCGTTGTTTGCTCCAGAGACTACCGAGGGTTAATAACGGTGGTTTTGAGGATGGATTCCACGGGAAAGCAGAGAGGTCCAAAAGGTGTGGGGCATTTGAAGTGGTTCCCGGAGGCAGTGAGGACCAGCATGACTTTTCCCCGCTTGGGCCTTTGCTGTGGGAGCAGCGGCTGGACGTTTGTGTTTTTTGCTCCGGACGCTGCCGAGAGTGAAAAACAGTGATTTTGAGGTTAGATTCCACAGAAAAGCAGAGAGGTCCAAAAGGTGTGGGGCATTTGAAGGGGTTCCCGGAGGCAGTGAGGACCAGCATGACTTTTCCCCGCTGGGGCCTTTGCTGTGGGAGCAGCGGCTGGATGTTTGCGTTTTTTGCTCCGCAGGCTGCCGAGAGTGAAAAACGGTGGTTTTGAGGATGGAGTCCACAGGAAAACAGAGAGGTCCAAAAGGTGTGGGGCATTTGAAGGGGTTCCCGGAGGCAGTGAGGACCAGCATGACTTTTCCCCGCTGGGGCCTTTGCAGTGGGAGCAGCGGCTGGACGTTTGCGTTGTTTGCTCCAGAGACTACCGAGGGTTAATAACGGTGGTTTTAAGGATGGTGTCCACGGGAAAGCAGAGAGGTCCAAAAGGTGTGGGGCATTTGAAGGGGTTCCTGGAGGCAGTGAGGACCAGCATGACTTTTCCCCGCTGGGGCCTTTGCTGTGGGAGCAGCGGCTGGACGTTTGCGTTTTTTGCTCCGGAGGCTGCCGAGAGTGAAATGCGGTGGTTTTGAGGATGGAGTCCACAGGAAAGCAGAGAGGTCCAAAAGGTGTGGGGCATTTGAAGGGGTTCCCGGAGGCAGTGAGGACCAGCATGACTTTTCCCCCCTGAGACCTTTGCTGTGGGAGCAGCGGCTGGACGTTTGTGTTTTTTGCTCCGGACGCTGCCGAGAGTGAAAAACAGTGATTTTTAGGATAGAGTCCACAGGAAAGCAGAGAGGTCCAAAAGGTGTGGGGCATTTGAAGGGGTTCCCAGAGGCAGTGAGGACCAGCATGACTTTTACCCGCTGGGGCCTTTGCTGTGGGAGCAGCGGCTGGACATTTGCGTTTTTTGCTCCGGAGGCTGCCGAGAGTGAAAATCGGTGGTTTTGAGGATGGAGTACACAGGAAAGCAGAGAGGTCCAAAAGGTGTGGGGCATTTGAAGGGGTTCCCGGAGGCAGTGAGGACCAGCATGACTTTTACCCGCTGGGGCCTTTGCTGTGGGACCATCGGCTCGACTTTTGCGTTTTTTGCTACAGAGAGTACCGAGGGTTAATAACATTGGTTTTGAGGATGGTTTCCACAGGAAAACAGAGAGGTCCAAAAGGTGTGGGGCATTTGAAGGGGTTCCCAGAGGCAGTGAGGACCAGCATGACTTGTCCCCGCTGGGGCCTTTGCTGTGGGAGCAGCGGCTGGATGTTTGTGTTTTTTGCTCCGGAGGCTGCCGAGAGTGAAAAACGGTGGTTTTGAGGATGGAGTCCGTAGGGAAGCAGAGAGGGCCCAAGTGTGTGGGGCATATGAAGGGGTTCTCGGAGGCAGTGAGGACCAGCATGACTTTTCTGCCTTGGAAACGTTTGCTGCGGGAGCAGCGGCTGGACGTTTGCGTTTTTTGTTACAGAGACTACCGAGGTTTAAAAACGGTGGTTTTGAGGATGGATTCCACAGGAAAACAGAGAGGTCCAAAAGGTGTGGGGCATTTGAAGGGGTTCCTGGAGGCAGTGAGGACCAGCATGACTTTTCCGCCTTGGAAGCTTTGCTGTCGGAGCAGCGGCTGGACGTTTGCGTTTTTTGCTCCGGAGGCTGCCGAGAGTGCAAAACGGTGGTTTTGAGGATGCATTTCACAGGAAAGCAGAGAGGTCCAAAAGGTGTGGGGCATTTGAAGGGGTTTCCGGAGGCAGTGAGGACCAGCATGACTTTTCCCTCCCGGCTCCTTTGCTGTGGGAGCAGCGGCTGGACATTTGCGTTTTTTGCTCCTGAGGCTGCCGAGAGTGAAAAACGGTGATTTTTAGGATACAGTCCACAGGAAAGCAGAGAGGTCCAAAAGGTGTGGGGCATTTGAAGGGGTTCCCGGAGGCAGTGAGGACCAGCATGACTTTTCCCCGCTGGGGCCTTTGCTGTGGGAGCAGCAGCTGGACGTTTGCGTTTTTTGCCCTGGAGGCTGCCGAGAGTGAAAAACGGTGGTTTTCAGGATGGAGTCCACAGGAAAACAGAGAGGTCCAAAAGGTGTGGGGCATTTGAAGGGGTTCCCAGAGGCAGTGAGGACCAGCATGACTTTTCCCCGCTGGGGCCTTTTCTGTGGGACCAGCGGCTGGACGTTTCCGTTTTTTGCTACAGAGACTACCGAGGGTTAATAACGGTGGTTTTGAGGATGGATTCCTCAGGAAAGCAGAGAGGTCCAAAAGGTGTGGGGCATTTGAAGGGGTTCCCGGAGGCAGTGAGGACCAGCATGACTTTTCCCCGCTGGGGCCTTTGCTGTGGGAGCAGCGGCTGGACGTTTGCGTTTTTTTCTCCTGAGGCTGCCGAGGATGAAAAACGGTGGTTTTGAGGATGGAGTCCACAGGAAAACAGAGAGGTCCAAAAGGTGTGGGGCATTTGAAGGGGTTCCCGGAGGCAGTGAGGACCAGCATGACTTTTCCCCCCTGATGCCTTTGCTGTGGGAGCAGCGGCTGGACGTTTGTGTTTTTTGCTCCGGAGGCTGCTGAGAGTGAAAAACAGAGATTTTTAGGATAGAGTCCACAAAAAAGCAGAGAGGTCCAAAAGGTGTGGGGCATTTGAAGGGGTTCCCGGAGGCAGTGAGGACCAGCATGACTTTTCCCCGCTGGGGCCTTTGCTGTGGGAGCAGCGGCTGGACGTTAGCGTTTTTTGCTCCGGAGGCTGCCGAGAGTGAAAAACGGTGGTTTTGAGGATGGAGTCCACAGGAAAGCAGAGAGGTCCAAAAGGTGTGGGGCATTTGAAGGGGTTCCCGGAGGCAGTGAGGACCAGCATGACTTTTCCCCGCTGGGGCCTTTGCTGTGGGAGCAGCGGCTGGACGTTTGCGTTTTTTGCTACAGAGACTACCGAGGGTTAAAAACTGTGGTTTTGAGGATGGAGTCCACAGGAAAGCAGAGAGGTCCAAAAGGTGTGGGGCATTTGAAGGGGTTCCCAAAGGCAGTGAGGACCAGCATGACTTTTCCCCGCTGGGGCCTTTGCTGTGGGAGCAGCGGCTGGACGTTTTTTTTTTTTACTCCGGACGCTGCCGAGAGTGAAAAACAGTGATTTTTAGGATAGAGTCCACAAAAAAGCAGAGAGGTCCAAAAGGTGTGGGGCATTTGAAGGGGTTCCCGGAGGCAGTGAGGACCAGCATGACTTTTCCCCGCTGGTGCCTTTGCTGTGGGAGCAGCGGCTGGACATTTGCGTTTTTTGCTCCGGAGTGTGCCGAGAGTGAAAAATGGCGGTTTTGAGGTTATAGTCCACAGGAAAGCAGAGAGGTCCAAAAGGTGTGGGGCGTTTGAAGGGGTTCCCGGAGGCAGTGAGGACCAGCATAACTTTTCGCCTTGGAACCTTTGCTGTGGGAGCAGCGGCTGGACGTTTGCGTTTTTTGCTTTACAGGCTGCCGTGTGTTAAAAACGGTGGTTTTGAGGCTAGAGTTCACAGGAAAGCAGAGAGGTCCAAAAGGTGTGGGGCATTTGAAGGGGTTCCCGGAGGCAGTGAGGACCAGCATGACTTTTCCCCGCTGGGGCCTTTGCTGTGGGAGCAGCGGCTGGACGTTTGCGTTTTTTGCTCCGGAGGCTGCCGAGAGTGAAAAACGGTGGTTTTGAGGATGCATTTCACAGGAAAGCAGAGAGGTCCAAAAGGTGTGGGGCATTTGAAGGGGTTTCCGGAGGCAGTGAGGACCAGCATGACTTTTCCCTCCTGGCTCCTTTGCTGTGGGACCAGCGGCTGGACGTTTGCGTTTTTTGCTCCGGAGTGTGCCGAGAGTGAAAAATGGCGGTTTTCAGGTTATAGTCCACAAGAAAGCAGAGAGGTCCAAAAGGTGTGGGGCATTTGAAGGGGTTCCCGGAGGCAGTGAGGACCAGCATAACTTTTCCGCCTTGGAACCTTTGCTGTGGGAGCAGCGGCTGGACGTTTGCGTTTTTTGCTTTAGAGGCTGCCGTGGGTTAAAAACGGTGGTTTTGAGGCTAGAGTCCACAGGAAAGCAGAGAGGTCCAAAAGGTGTGGGGCATTTGAAGGGGTTCCCGGAGGCAGTGAGGACCAGCATGACTTTTCCCCGCTGGGGCCTTTGCTGTGGGAGCAGCGGCTGGACATTTGCGTTTTTTGCTCCAGAGACTACCGAGGGTTAATAACGGTGGTTTTGAGGATGGAGTCCACAGGAAAGCAGAGAGGTCCAAAAGGTGTGGGGCATTTGAAGGGGTTCCCGGAGGCAGTGAGGACCAGCATGACTTTTCCGCCTTGGAACCTTTGCTGTGGGAGCAGCGGCTGGACGTTTGCGTTTTTTGCTACAGAGAAAACCGAGGGTTAAAAACGGTGGTTTTGAGGATGGATTCCACAGGAAAGCAGAGAGGTCCAAAAGGTGTGGGGCATTTGAAGGGGTTCCCGGAGGCAGTGAGGACCAGCATGACTTTTCCCGCTGGGGTCTTTGCTGTGGGAGCAGCGGCTGGACGTTTGCGCTTTTTGCTCCGGAAGATGCCGAGAGTGAAAAACGGTGGTTTTAAGGATGCATTTCACAGGAAAGCAGAGAAGTCCAAAAGGTGTGGGGCATTTGAAGGGGTTCCCGGAGGCAGTGAGGACCAGCATGACTTTTCCCCGCTGGGGCCTTTGCTGTGGGAGCAGCGGCTGGACGTTTGCGTTTTTTGCTCCGGAGGCTGCCGAGAGTGAAAAGCGGTGGTTTTGAGGATGGAGTCCACAGGAAAACAGAGAGGTCCAAAAGGTGTGGGGCATTTGAAGGGGTTCCCGGAGGCAGTGAGGACCAGCATGACTTTTCCCCCCTGGCTCATTTGCTGTGGGAGCAGCGGCTGGACGTTTGCGTCTTTTGCTCATGAAGATGTCGAGAGTGAAAAACGGTGGTTTTGAGGATGGAGTCCACAGGAAAACAGAGAGGTCCAAAAGGTGTGGGGCATTTGAAGGGGTTCCCCGAGGCAGTGAGGACCAGCATGACTTTTCCCCCCTGGCTCCTTTGCTGTGGGAGCAGCGGCTCGACGTTTGCGCTTTTTGCTCCGGAGTGTGCCGAGAGTGAAAAATGGCGGTTTTGAGGTTATAGTCCACAGGAAAGCAGAGAGGTCCAAACGGTGTGGGCCATTTGAAGGGGTTCCCGGAGGCAGTGAGGACCAGCATGACTTTTCCGCCTTGGAACCTTTGCTGTGGGAGCAGCGGCTGGACGTTTGCGTTTTTTGATATAGAGGCTGCCGTGGGTTAAAAACGGTGGTTTTGAGGCTAGAGTCCACAGGAAAGCAGAGAGGTCTAAAAGGTGTGGGGCATTTGAAGGGGTTCCCGGAGGCAGTGAGGACCAGCATGACTTTTCCCCGCTGGGGCCTTTGCTGTGGGAGCAGCGGCTGGACGTTAGCGTTTTTTGATACAGAGACTACCGAGGGTTAAAAATGGTGGTTTTGAGGATGGATTCCACAGGAAAGCAGAGAGGTCCAAAAGGTGTGGGGCATTTGAAGGGGTTCCCGGAGGCAGTGAGGACCAGCATGACTTTTCCCCGCTGGGGCCTTTGCTGTGGGAGCAGCGGCTGGACGTTTGCGTTTTTTGCTCCGGAGGCTGCCGAGAGTGAAAAACAGTGGTTTTGAGGATGGAGTCCACAGGAAAACAGAGAAGTCCAAAAGGTGTGGGGCATTTGAAGGGGTTCCCGGAGGCAGTGAGGACCAGCATGACTTTTCCCCCCTGAGACCTTTGCTGTGGGAGCAGCGGCTGGACGTTTGCGTTTTTTGCTCCGGAGGCTGCCGAGAGTGAAAAATGGCGGTTTTGAGGTTATAGTCCACAGGAAAGCAGAGAGGTCCAAAAGGTGTGGGGCGTTTGAAGGGGTTCCCGGAGGCAGTGAGGACCAGCATGACTTTTCCGCCTTGGAACCTTTGCTGTGGGAGCAGCGGCTGGACGTTTGCGTTTTTTGCTCCGGAGGATGCCGAGAGTGAAAAGCGGTGGTTTTGAGGATGGAGTCCACAGGAAAGCAGAGAGGTCCAAAAGGTGTGGGGCATTTGAAGGGGTTCCCGGAGGCAGTGAGGACCAGCATGACTTTTCCCCGCTGGGGCCTTTGCTGTGGGAGCAGCGGCTGGACGTTTGCGTTTTTTGCTCCGGAGGCTCCCGAGAGTGAAAAACAGTGTTTTTGAGGATGAAGTCCACAGGAAAACAGAGAGGTCCAAAAGGTGTGGGGCATTTGAAGGGGTTCCCGGAGGCAGTGAGGACCAGCATGACTTTTCCCCCCTGGCTCCTTTGCTGTGGGAGCAGCGGCTGGACGTTTGCGTTTTTTGCTCCGGACGCTGCCGAGAGTGAAAAACAGTGATTTTTAGGATACAGTCCACAGGTAAGCAGAGAGGCCCAAAAGGTGTGGGGCATTTGAAGGGGTTCCCGGAGGCAGTGATGACCAGCATGACTTTTCCCCGCTGGGGCCTTTGCTGTGGGAGCAGCGGCTGGACGTTTACGTTTTTTACTCCGGAGGGTGACGAGAGTGAAAAACAGTGGTTTTGAGGATGGAGTCCACAGGAAAACAGAGAGTTCAAAAAGGTGTGGGGCATTTGAAGGGGTTCCCGGAGGCAGTGAGGACCAGCATGACTTTTCCCCCCTGAGACCTTTGCTGTGGGAGCAGCGGCTGGACGTTTGTGTTTTTTGCTCCGGACGCTGCCGAGAGTGAAAAATGGCGGTTTTGAGGTTATAGTCCACAGGAAAGCAGAGAGGTCCAAAAGGTGTGGGGCATTTGAAGGGGTTCCCGGAGGCAGTGAGGACCAGCATGACTTTTACCCGCTGGGGCCTTTGCTGTGGGAGCAGCGGTTGGACGTTTGCGTTTTTTGCTTTAGAGGCTGCCGAGAGTGAAAAACGGTGGTTTTGAGGATGGAGTCCACAGGAAAGCAGAGAGGTCCAAAAGGTGTGGGGCATTTGAAGGGGTTCCTGGAGGCAGTGAGGACCAGCATGACTTTTCCCCGCTGGGGCCTTTGCTGTGGGAGCAGCGGCTGGACGTTTGCGTTTTTTGCTCCGGAGGCTGCCGAGAGTGAAAAACAGTGTTTTTGAGGATGGAGTCCACAGGAAAACAGAGACGTCCAAAAGGTGTGGGGCATTTGAAGGGGTTCCCGGAGGCAGTGAGGACCAGCATGACTTTTCCCCCCTGAGACATTTGATGTGGGAGCAGCGGCTGGACGTTTGCGTTTTTTGCTCCGGAGGCTGCCGAGAGTGAAAAATGGCGGTTTTGAGGTTATAGTCCACAGGAAAGCAGAGAGGTCCAAAAGGTGTGGGGCATTTGAAGGGGTTCCCGGAGGCAGTGAGGACCAGCATGACTTTTCCGCCTTGGAACCTTTGCTGTGGGAGCAGCGGCTGGACGTTAGCGTTTTTTGCTCCGGAGGCTGCCGAGAGTGAAAAACGGTGGTTTTGAGGATGGAGTCCACAGGAAAGCAGAGAGGTCCAAAAGGTGTGGGGCATTTGAAGGGGTTCCCGGAGGCAGTGAGGACCACCATGACTTTTCCCCGCTGGGGCCTTTGCTGTGGGACCAGCAGCTGGACGTTTGCGTTTTTCGCTACAGAGACTACCGAGGGTTAATAACGGTGGTTTTGAGGATGGATTCCACAGGAAAGCAGAGAGGTCCAAAAGGTGTGGGGCATTTGAAGGGGTTCCCGGAGGCAGTGAGGACCAGCATGACTTTTCCGCCTTGGAACCTTTGCTGTGGGAGCAGCGGCTGGACGTTTGCGTTTTTTGCTCCGGAAGCTGCAGAGAGTGAAAAACAGTGGTTTTGAGGATGGAGTCCACAGGAAAGCAGAGAGGTCCAAAAGGTGTGGGGCATTTGAAGGGGTTCCCGGAGGCAGTGAGGACCAGCATGACTTTTCCCCCTGGCTCATTTGCTGTGGGAGCAGCGGCTGGACGTTTGCGTCTTTTGCTCATGAAGATGTCGAGAGTGAAAAACGGTGGTTTTGAGGATGGAGTCCACAGGAAAGCAGAGAGGTCCAAAAGGTGTGGGGCATTTGAAGGGGTTCCCGGAGGCAGTGAGGACCAGCATGACTTTTCCGCCTTGGAACCTTTGCTGTGGGAGCAGCGGCTGGACGTTTGCGTTTTTTGCTTTAGAGGCTGCCGTGGGTTAAAAACGGTGGTTTTGAGGCTAGAGTCCACAGGAAAGCAGAGAGGTCTAAAAGGTGTGGGGCATTTGAAGGGGTTCCCGGAGGCAGTGAGGACCAGCATGACTTTTCCCCGCTGGGGCCTTTGCTGTGGGAGCAGCGGCTGGACGTTTGCGTTTTTTGCTCCGGAGGCTCCCGAGAGTGAAAAACAGTGTTTTTGAGGATGAAGTCCACAGGAAAACAGAGAGGTCCAAAAGGTGTGGGGCATTTGAAGGGGTTCCCGGAGGCAGTGAGGACCAGCATGACTTTTCCCCCCTGGCTCCTTTGCTGTGGGAGCAGCGGCTGGACGTTTGCGTTTTTTGCTCCGGACGCTGCCGAGAGTGAAAAACAGTGATTTTTAGGATACAGTCCACAGGAAAGCAGAGAGGCCCAAAAGGTGTGGGGCATTTGAAGGGGTTCCCGGAGGCAGTGATGACCAGCATGACTTTTCCCCGCTGGGGCCTTTGCTGTGGGAGCAGCGGCTGGACGTTTACGTTTTTTACTCCGGAGGGTGACGAGAGTGAAAAACAGTGGTTTTGAGCATGGAGTCCACAGGAAAACAGAGAGGTCAAAAAGGTGTGGGGCATTTGAAGGGGTTCCCGGAGGCAGTGAGGACCAGCATGACTTTTCCCCCCTGAGACCTTTGCTGTGGGAGCAGCGGCTGGACGTTTGTGTTTTTTGCTCCGGACGCTGCCGAGAGTGAAAAATGGCGGTTTTGAGGTTATAGTCCACAGGAAAGCAGAGAGGTCTAAAAGGTGTGGGGCATTTGAAGGGGTTCCCGGAGGCAGTGAGGACCAGCATGACTTTTCCCCGCTGGGGCCTTTGCTGTGGGAGCAGCGGTTGGACGTTTGCGTTTTTTGCTTTAGAGGCTGCCGAGAGTGAAAAACGGTGGTTTTGAGGATGGAGTCCACAGGAAAGCAGAGAGGTCCAAAAGGTGTGGGGCATTTGAAGGGGTTCCCCGAGGCAGTGAGGACCAGCATGACTTTTCCCCGCTGGGGCCTTTGCTGTGGGAGCAGCGGCTGGACGTTTGCGTTTTTTGCTCCGGAGGCTGCCGAGAGTGAAAAACAGTGTTTTTGAGGATGGAGTCCACAGGAAAACAGAGACGTCCAAAAGGTGTGGGGCATTTGAAGGGGTTCCCGGAGGCAGTGAGGACCAGCATGACTTTTCCCCCCTGAGAAATTTGATGTGGGAGCAGCGGCTGGACGTTTGCGTTTTTTGCTCCGGAGGCTGCCGAGAGTGAAAAATGACGGTTTTGAGGTTATAGTCCACAGGAAAGCAGAGAGGTCCAAAAGGTGTGGGGCATTTGAAGGGGTTCCCGGAGGCAGTGAGGACCAGCATGACTTTTCCGCCTTGGAACCTTTGCTGTGGGAGCAGCGGCTGGACGTTAGCGTTTTTTGCTCCGGAGGCTGCCGTGAGTGAAAAACGGTGGTTTTGAGGATGGAGTCCACAGGAAAGCAGAGAGGTCCAAAAGGTGTGGGGCATTTGAAGGGGTTCCCGGAGGCAGTGAGGACCACCATGACTTTTCCCCGCTGGGGCCTTTGCTGTGGGACCAGCAGCTGGACGTTTGCGTTTTTCGCTACAGAGACTACCGAGGGTTAATAACGGTGGTTTTGAGGATGGATTCCACAGGAAAGCAGAGAGGTCCAAAAGGTGTGGGGCATTTGAAGGGGTTCCCGTAGGCAGTGAGGACCAGCATGACTTTTCCCCGCTGGGGCCTTTGCTGTGGGAGCAGCGGCTGGACGTTTGCGTTTTTTGCTCCGGAGGCTCCCGAGAGTGAAAAGCGGTGCTTTTGAGGATGGAGTCCACAGGAAAGAAGAGAGGTCTAAAAGGTGTGGGGCATTTGAAGGGGTTCCCGGAGGCAGTGAGGACCAGCATGACTTTTCCGCCTTGGAACCTTTGCTGTGGGAGCAGCGGCTGGACGTTTGCGTTTTTTGCTCCGGAGGCTGCCGAGAGTGAAAAACGGTGGGTTTGAGGATGGAGTCCACAGTAAAACAGAGAGGTCCAAAAGGTGTGGGGCATTTGAAGGGGTTCCCGGAGGCAGTGAGGACCAGCATGACTTTTCCCCCCTGAGACCTTTGATGTGGGAGCAGCGGCTGGACGTTTGCGTTTTTTGCTCCGGAGGCTGCCGAGAGTGAAAAATGGCGCCTTTGAGGTTATAGTCCACAGGAAAGCAGAGAGGTCCAAAAGGTGTGGGGCATTTGAAGGGGTTCCCGGAGGCAGTGAGGACCAGCATGACTTTTCCGCCTTGGAACCTTTGCTGTGGGAGCAGCGGCTGGACGTTTGCGTTTTTTGCTCCGGAGGCTGCCGAGAGTGAAAAACGGTGGGTTTGAGGATGGAGTCCACAGTAAAACAGAGAGGTCCAAAAGGTGTGGGGCATTTGAAGGGGTTCCCGGAGGCAGTGAGGACCAGCATGACTTTTCCCCCCTGAGACCTTTGATGTGGGAGCAGCGGCTGGACGTTTGCGTTTTTTGCTCCGGAGGCTGCCGAGAGTGAAAAATGGCGCCTTTGAGGTTATAGTCCACAGGAAAGCAGAGAGGTCCAAAAGGTGTGGGGCATTTGAAGGGGTTCCCGGAGGCAGTGAGGACCAGCATAACTTTTCCGCCTTGGAACCTTTGCTGTGGGAGCAGCGGCTGGACGTTTGCGTTTTTTGCTCCGGAGGCTGCCGAGAGTGAAAAACAGTGATTTTTAGGATACAGTCCACAGGAAAGCAGAGAGGCCCAAAAGGTGTGGGGCATTTGAAGGGGTTCCCGGAGGCAGTGATGACCAGCATGACTTTTCCCCGCTGGGGCCTTTGCTGTGGGAGCAGCGGCTGGACGTTTACGTTTTTTGCTCCGGAGGCTGACGAGAGTGAAAAACAGTGGTTTTGAGGATGGAGTCCACAGGAAAACAGAGAGGTCCAAAAGGTGTGGGGCATTTGAAGGGGTTCCCGGAGGCAGTGAGGACCAGCATGACTTTTCCCCCCTGAGACCTTTGCTGTGGGAGCAGCGGCTGGACGTTTGTGTTTTTTGCTCCGGAGGCTGCCGAGAGTGAAAAACAGTGATTTTTAGGATAGAGTCCACAGGAAAGCAGAGAGGTCCAAAAGGTGTGGGGCATTTGAAGGGGTTCCCGGAGGCAGTGAGGACCAGCATGACTTTTCCCTCCTGGCTCCTTTGCTGTGGGAGCAGCGGCTGGACGTTTGCGTTTTTTGCTCCGGAGTGTGCCGAGAGTGAAAAATGGCGGTTTTGAGGTTATAGTCCACAGGAAAGCAGAGAGGTCCAAAAGGTGTGGGGCATTTGAAGGGGTTCCCGGAGGCAGTGAGGACCAGCATGACTTTTCCGCCTTGGAACCTTTGCTGTGGGAGCAGCGGCTGGACGTTTGCGTTTTTTGCTTTAGAGGCTGCCGTCGGTTAAAAACGGTGGTTTTGAGGCTAGAGTCCACAGGAAAGCATAGAGGTCTAAAAGGTGTGGGGCATTTGAAGGGGTTCCCGGAGGCAGTGAGGACCAGCATGACTTTTCCCCGCTGGGGCCTTTGCTGTGGGAGCAGCGGCTGGACGTTAGCGTTTTTTGCTACATAGACTACCGAGGGTTAAAAATGGTGGTTTTGAGGATGGATTCCACAGGAAAGCAGAGAGGTCCAAAAGGTGTGGGGCATTTGAAGGGGTTCCCCGAGGCAGTGAGGACCAGCATGACTTTTCCCCGCTGGGGCCTTTGCTGTGGGAGCAGCGGCTGGACGTTTGCGTTTTTTGCTCCGGAGGCTGCCGAGAGTGAAAAACGGTGGTTTTGAGGATGGAGTCCACAGGAAAGCAGAGAGGTCCAAAAGGTGTGGGGCATTTGAAGGGGTTCCCGGAGGCAGTGAGGACCAGCATGACTTTTCCCCGCTGGGGCCTTTGCTGTGGGAGCAGCGGCTGGACGTTTGCACTTTTTGCTCCGGAGGCTGCAGAGAGTGAAAAACGGTGGTTTTGAGGATGGAGTCCACAGGAAAACAGAGAGGTCCAAAAGGTGTGGGGCATTTGAAGGGGTTCCCGGAGGCAGTGAGGACCAGCATGACTTTTCCCCCCTGAGACATTTGATGTGGGAGCAGCGGCTGGACGTTTGCGTTTTTTGCTCCGGAGGCTGCCGAGAGTGAAAAATGGCGGTTTTGAGGTTATAGTCCACAGGAAAGCAGAGAGGTCCAAAAGGTGTGGGGCGTTTGAAGGGGTTCCCGGAGGCAGTGAGGACCAGCATGACTTTTCCCCCCTGAGACCTTTGCTGTGGGAGCAGCGGCTGGACGTTTGCGTTTTTTGCTTTAGAGGCTGCCGTGGGTTAAATACGGTGGTTTTGAGGCTAGAGTCCACAGGAAAGCAGAGAGGTCTAAAAGGTGTGGGGCATTTGAAGGGGTTCCCGGAGGCAGTGAGGACCAGCATGACTTTTCCCCGCTGGGGCCTTTGCTTTGGGAGCAGAGGCTGGACGTTTGCGTTTTTTGCTCCGGAGGCTGCCGAGAGTGAAAAACGGTGGTTTTGAGGATGGATTCCACAGGAAAGCAGAGAGGTCCAAAAGGTGTGGGGCATTTGAAGGGGTTCCCGGAGGCAGTGAGGACCAGCATGACTTTTCCCCGCTGGGGCCTTTGCTGTGGGAGCAGCGGCTGGACATTTGCGTTTTTTGCTCCGGAGGCTGCCGAGAGTGAAAAACGGTGGTTTTGAGGATGGAGTCCACAGGAAAGCAGAGAGGTCCAAAAGGTGTGGGGCATTTGAAGGGGTTCCCGGAGGCAGTGAGGACCATCATGACTTTTCCGCCTTGGAACCTTTGCAGTGCGTGCAGCGGCTGGACGTTTGCGTTTTTTGCTTTAGAGGCTGCCGTGGGTTAAAAACGGTGGTTTTGAGGCTAGAGTCCACAGGAAAGCATAGAGGTCTAAAAGGTGTGGGGCATTTGAAGGGGTTCCCGGAGGCAGTGAGGACCAGCATGACTTTTCCCCGCTGGGGCCTTTGCTGTGGGAGCAGCGGCTGGACGTTAGCGTTTTTTGCTACAGAGACTACCGAGGGTTAAAAATGGTGGTTTTGAGGATGGAGTCCACAGGAAAGCAGAGAGGTCCAAAAGGTGTGGGGCATTTGAAGGGGTTCCCCGAGGCAGTGAGGACCAGCATGACTTTTCCCCGCTGGGGCCTTTGCTGTGGGAGCAGCGGCTGGACGTTTGCGTTTTTTGCTCCGGAGGCTGCCGAGAGTGAAAAACGGTGGTTTTGAGGATGGAGTCCACAGGAAAGCAGAGAGGTCCAAAAGGTGTGGGGCATTTGAAGGGGTTCCCGGAGGCAGTGAGGACCAGCATGACTTTTCCCCGCTGGGGCCTTTGCTGTGGGACCAGCAGCTGGACGTTTGCGTTTTTCGCTACAGAGACTACCGAGGGTTAATAACGGTGGTTTTGAGGATGGATTCCACAGGAAAGCAGAGAGGTCCAAAAGGTGTGGGGCATTTGAAGGGGTTCCCGGAGGCAGTGAGGACCAGCATGACTTTTCCCCGCTGGGGCCTTTGCTGTGGGAGCAGCGGCTGGACGTTTGCGTTTTTTGCTCTGGAGGCTCCCGAGAGTGAAAAACAGTGGTTTTGAGGATGGAGTCCACAGGAAAGCAGAGAGGTCCAAAAGGTGTGGGGCATTTGAAGGGGTTCCCGGAGGCAGTGAGGACCAGCATGACTTTTCCCCCCTGAGACCTTTGATGTGGGAGCAGCGGCTGGACGTTTGCGTTTTTTGCTCCGGAGGCTCCCGAGAGTGAAAAACAGTGGTTTTGAGGATGGAGTCCACAGGAAAACAGAGAGGTCCAAAAGGTGTGGGGCATTTGAAGGGGTTCCCGGAGGCAGTGAGGACCAGCATGACTTTTCCCCCCTGAGACCTTTGATGTGGGAGCAGCGGCTGGACGTTTGCGTTTTTTGCTCCGGAGGCTGCCGAGAGTGAAAAATGGCGGTTTTGAGGTTATAGTCCACAGGAAAGCAGAGAGGTCCAAAAGGTGTGGGGCGTTTGAAGGGGTTCCCGGAGGCAGTGAGGACCAGCATGACTTTTCCCCCCTGAGACCTTTGCTGTGCGAGCAGCGGCTGGACGTTTGCGTTTTTTGCTTTAGAGGCTGCCGTGGGTTAAATACGGTGGTTTTGAGGCTAGAGTCCACAGGAAAGCAGAGAGGTCTAAAAGGTGTGGGGCATTTGAAGGGGTTCCCGGAGGCAGTGAGGACCAGCATGACTTTTCCCCGCTGGGGCCTTTGCTTTGGGAGCAGCGGCTGGACGTTTGCGTTTTTTGCTCCGGAGGCTGCCGAGAGTGAAAAACGGTGGTTTTGAGGATGGAGTCCACAGGAAAGCAGAGAGGTCCAAAAGGTGTGGGGCATTTGAAGGGGTTCCCGGAGGCAGTGAGGACCAGCATGACTTTTCCCCGCTGGGGCCTTTGCTGTGGGAGCAGCGGCTGGACATTTGCGTTTTTTGCTCCGGAGGCTGCCGAGAGTGAAAAACGGTGGTTTTGAGGATGGAGTCCACAGGAAAGCAGAGAGGTCCAAAAGGTGTGGGGCATTTGAAGGGGTTCCCGGAGGCAGTGAGGACCAGCATGACTTTTCCCCCCTGAGACCTTTGATGTGGGAGCAGCGGCTGGACGTTTGTGTTTTTTGCTCCGGACGCTGCCGAGAGTGAAAAATGGCGGTTTTGAGGTTATAGTCCACAGGAAAGCAGAGAGGTCCAAAAGGTGTGGGGCATTTGAAGGGGTTCCCGGAGGCAGTGAGGACCAGAATGACTTTTCCCCGCTGGGGCCTTTGCTGTGGGAGCAGCGGTTGGACGTTTGCGTTTTTTGCTTTAGAGGCTGCCGAGAGTGAAAAACGGTGGTTTTGAGGATGGAGTCCACAGGAAAGCAGAGAGGTCCAAAAGATGTGGGGCATTTGAAGGGGTTCCCCGAGGCAGTGAGGACCAGCATGACTTTTCCCCGCTGGGGACTTTGCTGTGGGAGCAGCGGCTGGACGTTTGCGTTTTTTGCTCCGGAGGCTGCCGAGAGTGAAAAACAGTGTTTTTGAGGATGGAGTCCACAGGAAAACAGAGACGTCCAAAAGGTGTGGGGCATTTGAAGGGGTTCCCGGAGGCAGTGAGGACCAGCATGACTTTTCCCCCCTGAGACATTTGATGTGGGAGCAGCGCCTGGACGTTTGCGTTTTTTGCTCCGGAGGCTGCCGAGAGTGAAAAATGGCGGTTTTGAGGTTATAGTCCACAGGAAAGCAGAGAGGTCCAAAAGGTGTGGGGCATTTGAAGGGGTTCCCGGAGGCAGTGAGGACCAGCATGACTTTTCCGCCTTGGAACCTTTGCTGTGGGAGCAGCGGCTGGACGTTAGCGTTTTTTGCTCCGGAGGCTGCCGAGAGTGAAAAACGGTGGTTTTGAGGATGGAGTCCACAGGAAAGCAGAGAGGTCCAAAAGGTGTGGGGCATTTGAAGGGGTTCCCGGAGGCAGTGAGGACCAGCATGACTTTTCCCCGCTGGGGCCTTTGCTGTGGGACCAGCAGCTGGACGTTTGCGTTTTTCGCTACAGAGACTACCGAGGGTTAATAACGGTGGTTTTGAGGATGGATTCCACAGGAAAGCAGAGAGGTCCAAAAGGTGTGGGGCATTTGAAGGGGTTCCCGGAGGCAGTGAGGACCAGCATGACTTTTCCCCGCTGGGGCCTTTGCTGTGGGAGCAGCTGCTGGACGTTTGCATTTTTTGCTCCGGAGGCTCCCGAGAGTGAAAAGCGGTGCTTTTGAGGATGGAGTCCACAGGAAAGAAGAGAGGTCTAAAAGGTGTGGGGCATTTGAAGGGGTTCCCAGAGGCAGTGAGGACCAGCATGACTTTTCCGCCTTGGAACCTTTGCTGTGGGAGCAGCGGCTGGACGTTTGCGTTTTTTGCTCCGGAGGCTGCCGAGAGTGAAAAACGGTGGGTTTGAGGATGGAGTCCACAGTAAAACAGAGAGGTCCAAAAGGTGTGGGGCATTTGAAGGGGTTCCCGGAGGCAGTGAGGACCAGCATGACTTTTCCCCGCTGGGGCCTTTGCTGTGGGAGCAGCGGCTGGACGTTTGCGTTTTTTGCTCCGGAGGCTGCCGAGAGTGAAAAATGGCGCCTTTGATGTTATAGTCCACAGGAAAGCAGAGAGGTCCAAAAGGTGTGGGGCATTTGAAGGGGTTCCCGGAGGCAGTGAGGACCAGCATAACTTTTCCGCCTTGGAACCTTTGCTGTGGGAGCAGCGGTTGGACGTTTGCGTTTTTTGCTCCGGAGGCTGCCGAGAGTGAAAAACAGTGATTTTTAGGATACAGTCCACAGGAAAGCAGAGAGGCCCAAAAGGTGTGGGGCATTTGAAGGGGTTCCCGGAGGCAGTGATGACCAGCATGACTTTTCCCCGCTGGGGCCTTTGCTGTGGGAGCAGCGGCTGGACGTTTACGTTTTTTGCTCCGGAGGCTGACGAGAGTGAAAAACAGTGGTTTTGAGGATGGAGTCCACAGGAAAACAGAGAGGTCCAAAAGGTGTGGGGCATTTGAAGGGGTTCCCGGAGGCAGTGAGGACCAGCATGACTTTTCCCCCCTGAGACCTTTGCTGTGGGAGCAGCGGCTGGACGTTTGTGTTTTTTGCTCCGGAGGCTGCCGAGAGTGAAAAACAGTGATTTTTAGGATAGAGTCCACAGGAAAGCAGAGAGGTCCAAAAGGTGTGGGGCATTTGAAGGGGTTCCCGGAGGCAGTGAGGACCAGCATGACTTTTCCCTCCTGGCTCCTTTGCTGTGGGAGCAGCGGCTGGACGTTTGCGTTTTTTGCTCCGGAGTGTGCCGAGAGTGAAAAATGGCGGTTTTGAGGTTATAGTCCACAGGAAAGCAGAGAGGTCCAAAAGGTGTGGGGCATTTGAAGGGGTTCCCGGAGGCAGTGAGGACCAGCATGACTTTTCCGCCTTGGAACCTTTGCTGTGGGAGCAGCGGCTGGACGTTTGCGTTTTTTGCTTTAGAGGCTGCCGTGGGTTAAAAACGGTGGTTTTGAGGCTAGAGTCCACAGGAAAGCATAGAGGTCTAAAAGGTGTGGGGCATTTGAAGGGGTTCCCGGAGGCAGTGAGGACCAGCATGACTTTTCCCCGCTGTGGCCTTTGCTGTGGGAGAAGCGGCTGGACGTTAGCGTTTTTTGCTACATAGACTACCGAGGGTTAAAAATGGTGGTTTTGAGGATGGATTCCACAGGAAAGCAGAGAGGTCCAAAAGGTGTGGGGCATTTGAAGGGGTTCCCCGAGGCAGTGAGGACCAGCATGACTTTTCCCCGCTGGGGCCTTTGCTGTGGGAGCAGCGGCTGGACGTTTGCGTTTTTTGCTCCGGAGGCTGCCGAGAGTGAAAAACGGTGGTTTTGAGGATGGAGTCCACAGGAAAGCAGAGAGGTCCAAAAGGTGTGGGGCATTTGAAGGGGTTCCCGGAGGCAGTGAGGACCAGCATGACTTTTCCCCGCTGGGGCCTTTGCTGTGGGAGCAGCGGCTGGACGTTTGCACTTTTTGCTCCGGAGGCTCCCGAGAGTGAAAAGCGGTGCTTTTGAGGATGGAGTCCACAGGAAAGAAGAGAGGTCTAAAAGGTGTGGGGCATTTGAAGGGGTTCCCAGAGGCAGTGAGGACCAGCATGACTTTTCCGCCTTGGAACCTTTGCTGTGGGAGCAGCGGCTGGACGTTTGCGTTTTTTGCTCCGGAGGCTGCCGAGAGTGAAAAACGGTGGGTTTGAGGATGGAGTCCACAGTAAAACAGAGAGGTCCAAAAGGTGTGGGGCATTTGAAGGGGTTCCCGGAGGCAGTGAGGACCAGCATGACTTTTCCCCGCTGGGGCCTTTGCTGTGGGAGCAGCGGCTGGACGTTTGCGTTTTTTGCTCCGGAGGCTGCCGAGAGTGAAAAATGGCGCCTTTGATGTTATAGTCCACAGGAAAGCAGAGAGGTCCAAAAGGTGTGGGGCATTTGAAGGGGTTCCCGGAGGCAGTGAGGACCAGCATAACTTTTCCGCCTTGGAACCTTTGCTGTGGGAGCAGCGGTTGGACGTTTGCGTTTTTTGCTCCGGAGGCTGCCGAGAGTGAAAAACAGTGATTTTTAGGATACAGTCCACAGGAAAGCAGAGAGGCCCAAAAGGTGTGGGGCATTTGAAGGGGTTCCCGGAGGCAGTGATGACCAGCATGACTTTTCCCCGCTGGGGCCTTTGCTGTGGGAGCAGCGGCTGGACGTTTACGTTTTTTGCTCCGGAGGCTGACGAGAGTGAAAAACAGTGGTTTTGAGGATGGAGTCCACAGGAAAACAGAGAGGTCCAAAAGGTGTGGGGCATTTGAAGGGGTTCCCGGAGGCAGTGAGGACCAGCATGACTTTTCCCCCCTGAGACCTTTGCTGTGGGAGCAGCGGCTGGACGTTTGTGTTTTTTGCTCCGGAGGCTGCCGAGAGTGAAAAACAGTGATTTTTAGGATAGAGTCCACAGGAAAGCAGAGAGGTCCAAAAGGTGTGGGGCATTTGAAGGGGTTCCCGGAGGCAGTGAGGACCAGCATGACTTTTCCCTCCTGGCTCCTTTGCTGTGGGAGCAGCGGCTGGACGTTTGCGTTTTTTGCTCCGGAGTGTGCCGAGAGTGAAAAATGGCGGTTTTGAGGTTATAGTCCACAGGAAAGCAGAGAGGTCCAAAAGGTGTGGGGCATTTGAAGGGGTTCCCGGAGGCAGTGAGGACCAGCATGACTTTTCCGCCTTGGAACCTTTGCTGTGGGAGCAGCGGCTGGACGTTTGCGTTTTTTGCTTTAGAGGCTGCCGTGGGTTAAAAACGGTGGTTTTGAGGCTAGAGTCCACAGGAAAGCATAGAGGTCTAAAAGGTGTGGGGCATTTGAAGGGGTTCCCGGAGGCAGTGAGGACCAGCATGACTTTTCCCCGCTGTGGCCTTTGCTGTGGGAGAAGCGGCTGGACGTTAGCGTTTTTTGCTACATAGACTACCGAGGGTTAAAAATGGTGGTTTTGAGGATGGATTCCACAGGAAAGCAGAGAGGTCCAAAAGGTGTGGGGCATTTGAAGGGGTTCCCCGAGGCAGTGAGGACCAGCATGACTTTTCCCCGCTGGGGCCTTTGCTGTGGGAGCAGCGGCTGGACGTTTGCGTTTTTTGCTCCGGAGGCTGCCGAGAGTGAAAAACGGTGGTTTTGAGGATGGAGTCCACAGGAAAGCAGAGAGGTCCAAAAGGTGTGGGGCATTTGAAGGGGTTCCCGGAGGCAGTGAGGACCAGCATGACTTTTCCCCGCTGGGGCCTTTGCTGTGGGAGCAGCGGCTGGACGTTTGCACTTTTTGCTCCGGAGGCTGCTGAGAGTGAAAAACGGTGGTTTTGAGGATGGAGTCCACAGGAAAACAGAGAGGTCCAAAAGGTGTGGGGCATTTGAAGGGGTTCCCGGAGGCAGTGAGGACCAGCATGACTTTTCCCCCCTGAGACATTTGATGTGGGAGCAGCGGCTGGACGTTTGCGTTTTTTGCTCCGGAGGCTGCCGAGAGTGAAAAATGGCGGTTTTCAGGTTATAGTCCACAGGAAAGCAGAGAGGTCCAAAAGGTGTGGGGCGTTTGAAGGGGTTCCCGGAGGCAGTGAGGACCAGCATGACTTTTCCCCGCTGGGGCCTTTGCTGTGGGAGCAGCGGCTGGACATTTGCGTTTTTTGCTCCGGAGGCTGCCGAGAGTGAAAAACGGTGGTTTTGAGGATGGAGTCCACAGGAAAGCAGAGAGGTCCAAAAGGTGTGGGGCATTTGAAGGGGTTCCCGGAGGCAGTGAGGACCATCATGACTTTTCCGCCTTGGAACCTTTGCAGTGGGTGCAGCGGCTGGACGTTTGCGTTTTTTGCTTTAGAGGATGCCGTGGGTTAAAAACGGTGGTTTTGAGGCTAGAGTCCACAGGAAAGCATAGAGGTCTAAAAGGTGTGGGGCATTTGAAGGGGTTCCCGGAGGCAGTGAGGACCAGCATGACTTTTCCCCGCTGGGGCCTTTGCTGTGGGAGCAGCGGCTGGACGTTAGCGTTTTTTGCTACAGAGACTACCGAGGGTTAAAAATGGTGGTTTTGAGGATGGAGTCCACAGGAAAGCAGAGAGGTCCAAAAGGTGTGGGGCATTTGAAGGGGTTCCCCGAGGCAGTGAGGACCAGCATGACTTTTCCCCGCTGGGGCCTTTGCTGTGGGAGCAGCGGCTGGACGTTTGCGTTTTTTGCTCCGGAGGCTGCCGAGAGTGAAAAACGGTGGTTTTGAGGATGGAGTCCACAGGAAAGCAGAGAGGTCCAAAAGGTGTGGGGCATTTGAAGGGGTTCCCGGAGGCAGTGAGGACCAGCATGACTTTTCCCCGCTGGGGCCTTTGCTGTGGGACCAGCAGCTGGACGTTTGCGTTTTTCGCTACAGAGACTACCGAGGGTTAATAACGGTGGTTTTGAGGATGGATTCCACAGGAAAGCAGAGAGGTCCAAAAGGTGTGGGGCATTTGAAGGGGTTCCCGGAGGCAGTGAGGACCAGCATGACTTTTCCCCGCTGGGGCCTTTGCTGTGGGAGCAGCGGCTGGACGTTTGCGTTTTTTGCTCCGGAGGCTCCCGAGAGTGAAAAACAGTGGTTTTGAGGATGGAGTCCACAGGAAAGCAGAGAGGTCCAAAAGGTGTGGGGCATTTGAAGGGGTTCCCGGAGGCAGTGAGGACCAGCATGACTTTTCCGCCTTGGAACCTTTGCTGTGGGAGCAGCGGCTGGACGTTTGCGTTTTTTGCTCCGGAGGCTGCCGAGAGTGAAAAACGGTGGGTTTGAGGATGGAGTCCACAGTAAAACAGAGAGGTCCAAAAGGTGTGGGGCATTTGAAGGGGTTCCCGGAGGCAGTGAGGACCAGCATGACTTTTCCCCCCTGAGACCTTTGATGTGGGAGCAGCGGCTGGACGTTTGCGTTTTTTGCTCCGGAGGCTGCCGAGAGTGAAAAATGGCGCCTTTGAGGTTATAGTCCACAGGAAAGCAGAGAGGTCCAAAAGGTGTGGGGCATTTGAAGGGGTTCCCGGAGGCAGTGAGGACCAGCATAACTTTTCCGCCTTGGAACCTTTGCTGTGGGAGCAGCGGCTGGACGTTTGCGTTTTTTGCTCCGGAGGCTGCCGAGAGTGAAAAACAGTGATTTTTAGGATACAGTCCACAGGAAAGCAGAGAGGCCCAAAAGGTGTGGGGCATTTGAAGGGGTTCCCGGAGGCAGTGATGACCAGCATGACTTTTCCCCGCTGGGGCCTTTGCTGTGGGAGCAGCGGCTGGACGTTTACGTTTTTTGCTCCGGAGGCTGACGAGAGTGAAAAACAGTGGTTTTGAGGATGGAGTCCACAGGAAAACAGAGAGGTCCAAAAGGTGTGGGGCATTTGAAGGGGTTCCCGGAGGCAGTGAGGACCAGCATGACTTTTCCCCCCTGAGACCTTTGCTGTGGGAGCAGCGGCTGGACGTTTGTGTTTTTTGCTCCGGAGGCTGCCGAGAGTGAAAAATGGTGGTTTTGAGGATAGAGTCCACAGGAAAGCAGAGAGGTCCAAAAGGTGTGGGGCATTTGAAGGGGTTCCCGGAGGCAGTGAGGACCAGCATGACTTTTCCCTCCTGGCTCCTTTGCTGTGGGAGCAGCGGCTGGACGTTTGCGTTTTTTGCTCCGGAGTGTGCCGAGAGTGAAAAATGGCGGTTTTGAGGTTATAGTCCACAGGAAAGCAGAGAGGTCCAAAAGGTGTGGGGCATTTGAAGGGGTTCCCGGAGGCAGTGAGGACCAGCATGACTTTTCCGCCTTGGAACCTTTGCTGTGGGAGCAGCGGCTGGACGTTTGCGTTTTTTGCTTTAGAGGCTGCCGTCGGTTAAAAACGGTGGTTTTGAGGCTAGAGTCCACAGGAAAGCATAGAGGTCTAAAAGGTGTGGGGCATTTGAAGGGGTTCCCGGAGGCAGTGAGGACCAGCATGACTTTTCCCCGCTGGGGCCTTTGCTGTGGGAGCAGCGGCTGGACGTTAGCGTTTTTTGCTACATAGACTACCGAGGGTTAAAAATGGTGGTTTTGAGGATGGATTCCACAGGAAAGCAGAGAGGTCCAAAAGGTGTGGGGCATTTGAAGGGGTTCCCCGAGGCAGTGAGGACCAGCATGACTTTTCCCCGCTGGGGCCTTTGCTGTGGGAGCAGCGGCTGGACGTTTGCGTTTTTTGCTCCGGAGGCTGCCGAGAGTGAAAAACGGTGGTTTTGAGGATGGAGTCCACAGGAAAGCAGAGAGGTCCAAAAGGTGTGGGGCATTTGAAGGGGTTCCCGGAGGCAGTGAGGACCAGCATGACTTTTCCCCGCTGGGGCCTTTGCTGTGGGAGCAGCGGCTGGACGTTTGCACTTTTTGCTCCGGAGGCTGCAGAGAGTGAAAAACGGTGGTTTTGAGGATGGAGTCCACAGGAAAACAGAGAGGTCCAAAAGGTGTGGGGCATTTGAAGGGGTTCCCGGAGGCAGTGAGGACCAGCATGACTTTTCCCCCCTGAGACATTTGATGTGGGAGCAGCGGCTGGACGTTTGCGTTTTTTGCTCCGGAGGCTGCCGAGAGTGAAAAATGGCGGTTTTGAGGTTATAGTCCACAGGAAAGCAGAGAGGTCCAAAAGGTGTGGGGCGTTTGAAGGGGTTCCCGGAGGCAGTGAGGACCAGCATGACTTTTCCCCCCTGAGACCTTTGCTGTGGGAGCAGCGGCTGGACGTTTGCGTTTTTTGCTTTAGAGGCTGCCGTGGGTTAAATACGGTGGTTTTGAGGCTAGAGTCCACAGGAAAGCAGAGAGGTCTAAAAGGTGTGGGGCATTTGAAGGGGTTCCCGGAGGCAGTGAGGACCAGCATGACTTTTCCCCGCTGGGGCCTTTGCTTTGGGAGCAGAGGCTGGACGTTTGCGTTTTTTGCTCCGGAGGCTGCCGAGAGTGAAAAACGGTGGTTTTGAGGATGGATTCCACAGGAAAGCAGAGAGGTCCAAAAGGTGTGGGGCATTTGAAGGGGTTCCCGGAGGCAGTGAGGACCAGCATGACTTTTCCCCGCTGGGGCCTTTGCTGTGGGAGCAGCGGCTGGACATTTGCGTTTTTTGCTCCGGAGGCTGCCGAGAGTGAAAAACGGTGGTTTTGAGGATGGAGTCCACAGGAAAGCAGAGAGGTCCAAAAGGTGTGGGGCATTTGAAGGGGTTCCCGGAGGCAGTGAGGACCATCATGACTTTTCCGCCTTGGAACCTTTGCAGTGGGTGCAGCGGCTGGACGTTTGCGTTTTTTGCTTTAGAGGCTGCCGTGGGTTAAAAACGGTGGTTTTGAGGCTAGAGTCCACAGGAAAGCATAGAGGTCTAAAAGGTGTGGGGCATTTGAAGGGGTTCCCGGAGGCAGTGAGGACCAGCATGACTTTTCCCCGCTGGGGCCTTTGCTGTGGGAGCAGCGGCTGGACGTTAGCGTTTTTTGCTACAGAGACTACCGAGGGTTAAAAATGGTGGTTTTGAGGATGGAGTCCACAGGAAAGCAGAGAGGTCCAAAAGGTGTGGGGCATTTGAAGGGGTTCCCCGAGGCAGTGAGGACCAGCATGACTTTTCCCCGCTGGGGCCTTTGCTGTGGGAGCAGCGGCTGGACGTTTGCGTTTTTTGCTCCGGAGGCTGCCGAGAGTGAAAAACGGTGGTTTTGAGGATGGAGTCCACAGGAAAGCAGAGAGGTCCAAAAGGTGTGGGGCATTTGAAGGGGTTCCCGGAGGCAGTGAGGACCAGCATGACTTTTCCCCGCTGGGGCCTTTGCTGTGGGACCAGCAGCTGGACGTTTGCGTTTTTCGCTACAGAGACTACCGAGGGTTAATAACGGTGGTTTTGAGGATGGATTCCACAGGAAAGCAGAGAGGTCCAAAAGGTGTGGGGCATTTGAAGGGGTTCCCGGAGGCAGTGAGGACCAGCATGACTTTTCCCCGCTGGGGCCTTTGCTGTGGGAGCAGCGGCTGGACGTTTGCGTTTTTTGCTCTGGAGGCTCCCGAGAGTGAAAAACAGTGGTTTTGAGGATGGAGTCCACAGGAAAGCAGAGAGGTCCAAAAGGTGTGGGGCATTTGAAGGGGTTCCCGGAGGCAGTGAGGACCAGCATGACTTTTCCCCCCTGAGACCTTTGATGTGGGAGCAGCGGCTGGACGTTTGCGTTTTTTGCTCCGGAGGCTCCCGAGAGTGAAAAACAGTGGTTTTGAGGATGGAGTCCACAGGAAAACAGAGAGGTCCAAAAGGTGTGGGGCATTTGAAGGGGTTCCCGGAGGCAGTGAGGACCAGCATGACTTTTCCCCCCTGAGACCTTTGATGTGGGAGCAGCGGCTGGACGTTTGCGTTTTTTGCTCCGGAGGCTGCCGAGAGTGAAAAATGGCGGTTTTGAGGTTATAGTCCACAGGAAAGCAGAGAGGTCCAAAAGGTGTGGGGCGTTTGAAGGGGTTCCCGGAGGCAGTGAGGACCAGCATGACTTTTCCCCCCTGAGACCTTTGCTGTGCGAGCAGCGGCTGGACGTTTGCGTTTTTTGCTTTAGAGGCTGCCGTGGGTTAAATACGGTGGTTTTGAGGCTAGAGTCCACAGGAAAGCAGAGAGGTCTAAAAGGTGTGGGGCATTTGAAGGGGTTCCCGGAGGCAGTGAGGACCAGCATGACTTTTCCCCGCTGGGGCCTTTGCTTTGGGAGCAGCGGCTGGACGTTTGCGTTTTTTGCTCCGGAGGCTGCCGAGAGTGAAAAACGGTGGTTTTGAGGATGGAGTCCACAGGAAAGCAGAGAGGTCCAAAAGGTGTGGGGCATTTGAAGGGGTTCCCGGAGGCAGTGAGGACCAGCATGACTTTTCCCCGCTGGGGCCTTTGCTGTGGGAGCAGCGGCTGGACATTTGCGTTTTTTGCTCCGGAGGCTGCCGAGAGTGAAAAACGGTGGTTTTGAGGATGGAGTCCACAGGAAAGCAGAGAGGTCCAAAAGGTGTGGGGCATTTGAAGGGGTTCCCGGAGGCAGTGAGGACCAGCATGACTTTTCCCCCCTGAGACCTTTGATGTGGGAGCAGCGGCTGGACGTTTGTGTTTTTTGCTCCGGACGCTGCCGAGAGTGAAAAATGGCGGTTTTGAGGTTATAGTCCACAGGAAAGCAGAGAGGTCCAAAAGGTGTGGGGCATTTGAAGGGGTTCCCGGAGGCAGTGAGGACCAGCATGACTTTTCCCCGCTGGGGCCTTTGCTGTGGGAGCAGCGGTTGGACGTTTGCGTTTTTTGCTTTAGAGGCTGCCGAGAGTGAAAAACGGTGGTTTTGAGGATGGAGTCCACAGGAAAGCAGAGAGGTCCAAAAGATGTGGGGCATTTGAAGGGGTTCCCCGAGGCAGTGAGGACCAGCATGACTTTTCCCCGCTGGGGACTTTGCTGTGGGAGCAGCGGCTGGACGTTTGCGTTTTTTGCTCCGGAGGCTGCCGAGAGTGAAAAACAGTGTTTTTGAGGATGGAGTCCACAGGAAAACAGAGACGTCCAAAAGGTGTGGGGCATTTGAAGGGGTTCCCGGAGGCAGTGAGGACCAGCATGACTTTTCCCCCCTGAGACATTTGATGTGGGAGCAGCGCCTGGACGTTTGCGTTTTTTGCTCCGGAGGCTGCCGAGAGTGAAAAATGGCGGTTTTGAGGTTATAGTCCACAGGAAAGCAGAGAGGTCCAAAAGGTGTGGGGCATTTGAAGGGGTTCCCGGAGGCAGTGAGGACCAGCATGACTTTTCCGCCTTGGAACCTTTGCTGTGGGAGCAGCGGCTGGACGTTAGCGTTTTTTGCTCCGGAGGCTGCCGAGAGTGAAAAACGGTGGTTTTGAGGATGGAGTCCACAGGAAAGCAGAGAGGTCCAAAAGGTGTGGGGCATTTGAAGGGGTTCCCGGAGGCAGTGAGGACCAGCATGACTTTTCCCCGCTGGGGCCTTTGCTGTGGGACCAGCAGCTGGACGTTTGCGTTTTTCGCTACAGAGACTACCGAGGGTTAATAACGGTGGTTTTGAGGATGGATTCCACAGGAAAGCAGAGAGGTCCAAAAGGTGTGGGGCATTTGAAGGGGTTCCCGGAGGCAGTGAGGACCAGCATGACTTTTCCCCGCTGGGGCCTTTGCTGTGGGAGCAGCTGCTGGACGTTTGCATTTTTTGCTCCGGAGGCTCCCGAGAGTGAAAAGCGGTGCTTTTGAGGATGGAGTCCACAGGAAAGAAGAGAGGTCTAAAAGGTGTGGGGCATTTGAAGGGGTTCCCAGAGGCAGTGAGGACCAGCATGACTTTTCCGCCTTGGAACCTTTGCTGTGGGAGCAGCGGCTGGACGTTTGCGTTTTTTGCTCCGGAGGCTGCCGAGAGTGAAAAACGGTGGGTTTGAGGATGGAGTCCACAGTAAAACAGAGAGGTCCAAAAGGTGTGGGGCATTTGAAGGGGTTCCCGGAGGCAGTGAGGACCAGCATGACTTTTCCCCGCTGGGGCCTTTGCTGTGGGAGCAGCGGCTGGACGTTTGCGTTTTTTGCTCCGGAGGCTGCCGAGAGTGAAAAATGGCGCCTTTGATGTTATAGTCCACAGGAAAGCAGAGAGGTCCAAAAGGTGTGGGGCATTTGAAGGGGTTCCCGGAGGCAGTGAGGACCAGCATAACTTTTCCGCCTTGGAACCTTTGCTGTGGGAGCAGCGGTTGGACGTTTGCGTTTTTTGCTCCGGAGGCTGCCGAGAGTGAAAAACAGTGATTTTTAGGATACAGTCCACAGGAAAGCAGAGAGGCCCAAAAGGTGTGGGGCATTTGAAGGGGTTCCCGGAGGCAGTGATGACCAGCATGACTTTTCCCCGCTGGGGCCTTTGCTGTGGGAGCAGCGGCTGGACGTTTACGTTTTTTGCTCCGGAGGCTGACGAGAGTGAAAAACAGTGGTTTTGAGGATGGAGTCCACAGGAAAACAGAGAGGTCCAAAAGGTGTGGGGCATTTGAAGGGGTTCCCGGAGGCAGTGAGGACCAGCATGACTTTTCCCCCCTGAGACCTTTGCTGTGGGAGCAGCGGCTGGACGTTTGTGTTTTTTGCTCCGGAGGCTGCCGAGAGTGAAAAACAGTGATTTTTAGGATAGAGTCCACAGGAAAGCAGAGAGGTCCAAAAGGTGTGGGGCATTTGAAGGGGTTCCCGGAGGCAGTGAGGACCAGCATGACTTTTCCCTCCTGGCTCCTTTGCTGTGGGAGCAGCGGCTGGACGTTTGCGTTTTTTGCTCCGGAGTGTGCCGAGAGTGAAAAATGGCGGTTTTGAGGTTATAGTCCACAGGAAAGCAGAGAGGTCCAAAAGGTGTGGGGCATTTGAAGGGGTTCCCGGAGGCAGTGAGGACCAGCATGACTTTTCCGCCTTGGAACCTTTGCTGTGGGAGCAGCGGCTGGACGTTTGCGTTTTTTGCTTTAGAGGCTGCCGTGGGTTAAAAACGGTGGTTTTGAGGCTAGAGTCCACAGGAAAGCATAGAGGTCTAAAAGGTGTGGGGCATTTGAAGGGGTTCCCGGAGGCAGTGAGGACCAGCATGACTTTTCCCCGCTGTGGCCTTTGCTGTGGGAGAAGCGGCTGGACGTTAGCGTTTTTTGCTACATAGACTACCGAGGGTTAAAAATGGTGGTTTTGAGGATGGATTCCACAGGAAAGCAGAGAGGTCCAAAAGGTGTGGGGCATTTGAAGGGGTTCCCCGAGGCAGTGAGGACCAGCATGACTTTTCCCCGCTGGGGCCTTTGCTGTGGGAGCAGCGGCTGGACGTTTGCGTTTTTTGCTCCGGAGGCTGCCGAGAGTGAAAAACGGTGGTTTTGAGGATGGAGTCCACAGGAAAGCAGAGAGGTCCAAAAGGTGTGGGGCATTTGAAGGGGTTCCCGGAGGCAGTGAGGACCAGCATGACTTTTCCCCGCTGGGGCCTTTGCTGTGGGAGCAGCGGCTGGACGTTTGCACTTTTTGCTCCGGAGGCTGCTGAGAGTGAAAAACGGTGGTTTTGAGGATGGAGTCCACAGGAAAACAGAGAGGTCCAAAAGGTGTGGGGCATTTGAAGGGGTTCCCGGAGGCAGTGAGGACCAGCATGACTTTTCCCCCCTGAGACATTTGATGTGGGAGCAGCGGCTGGACGTTTGCGTTTTTTGCTCCGGAGGCTGCCGAGAGTGAAAAATGGCGGTTTTCAGGTTATAGTCCACAGGAAAGCAGAGAGGTCCAAAAGGTGTGGGGCGTTTGAAGGGGTTCCCGGAGGCAGTGAGGACCAGCATGACTTTTCCCCGCTGGGGCCTTTGCTGTGGGAGCAGCGGCTGGACATTTGCGTTTTTTGCTCCGGAGGCTGCCGAGAGTGAAAAACGGTGGTTTTGAGGATGGAGTCCACAGGAAAGCAGAGAGGTCCAAAAGGTGTGGGGCATTTGAAGGGGTTCCCGGAGGCAGTGAGGACCATCATGACTTTTCCGCCTTGGAACCTTTGCAGTGGGTGCAGCGGCTGGACGTTTGCGTTTTTTGCTTTAGAGGATGCCGTGGGTTAAATACGGTGGTTTTGAGGCTAGAGTCCACAGGAAAGCATAGAGGTCTAAAAGGTGTGGGGCATTTGAAGGGGTTCCCGGAGGCAGTGAGGACCAGCATGACTTTTCCCCGCTGGGGCCTTTGCTGTGGGAGCAGCGGCTGGACGTTAGCGTTTTTTGCTACAGAGACTACCGAGGGTTAAAAATGGTGGTTTTGAGGATGGAGTCCACAGGAAAGCAGAGAGGTCCAAAAGGTGTGGGGCATTTGAAGGGGTTCCCCGAGGCAGTGAGGACCAGCATGACTTTTCCCCGCTGGGGCCTTTGCTGTGGGAGCAGCGGCTGGACGTTTGCGTTTTTTGCTCCGGAGGCTGCCGAGAGTGAAAAACGGTGGTTTTGAGGATGGAGTCCACAGGAAAGCAGAGAGGTCCAAAAGGTGTGGGGCATTTGAAGGGGTTCCCGGAGGCAGTGAGGACCAGCATGACTTTTCCCCGCTGGGGCCTTTGCTGTGGGACC
>NW_028127197.1:0-79051 GCF_965231255.1 Vanellus vanellus | reverse complement strand
GGCATTTGAAGGGGTTCCAGGAGGCAGTGAGGACCAGCATCACTTTTCCCCGCTGGCACCTTTGCTATGGCAGCAAAAGCTGGACGTTTGTCTTTTTTGCTCCAAACAGCGCCGAAAGTGAAAAAAGCTGCTTTTGAGGCTAGAGTGCGCAGGAAAGCAGAGAGGGTCAAATTGTCTGGGGCATTTGAAGGGGTTCCAGGAGGCAGTGAGGACTAGCATCACTTTTCCCCGCTGGCACCTTTGCTGTGGCAGCAAAAGCTGGACGTTTGTCTTTTTTTTTCTCCCGAGGGCGCCGAAATTGAAAAAAGGTGTTTTGAGGATAGAGTCTGCAGAAAAGCAGAGAGGGCCAAATTGTCTGGGGCATTTGAAGGGGTTCCAGGAGGCAGTGAGGACCAGCATCACTTTTCCCCGCTGGCACCTTTGCTATGGCAGCAAAAGCTGGACGTTTGTCTTTTTTGCTCCAAACAGCGCCGAAAGTGAAAAAAGCTGCTTTTGAGAATAGAGTCCGCAGGAAAGCAGAGAGGGCCAAATTGTCTGGGGCATTTGAAGGGGTTCCAGGAGGCAGTGAGGACTAGCATCACTTTTCCCCGCTGGCACCTTTGCTGTGGCAGCAAAAGCTGGACGTTTGTCTTTTTTGCTCCAAACAGCGCCGAAAGTGAAAAACGGTGCTTTTGAGGCTAGAGTGCGCAGGAAAGCAGAGAGGGCCAAATTGTCTGGGGCATTTGAAGGGGTTCCAGGAGGCAGTGAGGACTAGCATCACTTTTCCCCGCTGGCACCTTCGCTGTGGCAGCAAAACCTGGACGTTTGTCTTTTTTCCTCCGGAGGGCGCCAAAAGTGAAAAAAGGTGCTTTTGAGGCTAGAGTCCGCAGGAAAGCAGAGAGGGCCAAATTGTCTGGGGCATTTGAAGGGGTTCCAGGAGGCAGTGAGGACCAGCATCACTTTTCCCCGCTGGCACCTTTGCTGTGGCAGCAAAAGCTGGACGTTTGTCTTTTTTGCTCCAAACAGCGCCGAAAGTGAAAAAAGGTGCTTTTGAGGCTAGAGTGCGCAGGAAAGCAGAGAGGGCCAAATTGTCTGGGGCATTTGAAGGGGTTCCAGGAGGCAGTGAGGACCAGCATCACTTTTCCCCGCTGGCACCTTTGCTATGGCAGCAAAAGCTGGACGTTTGTCTTTTTTGCTCCAAACAGCGCCGAAAGTGAAAAAAGGTGCTTTTGAGAATAGAGTCCGCAGGAAAGCAGAGAGGGCCAAATTGTCTGGGGCATTTGAAGGGGTTCCAGGAGGCAGTGAGGACTAGCATCACTTTTCCCCGCTGGCACCTTTGCTGTGGCAGCAAAAGCTGGACGTTTGTCTTTTTTGCTCCAAACAGCGCCGAAAGTGAAAAAAGCTGCTTTTGAGGCTAGAGTGCGCAGGAAAGCAGAGAGGGCCAAATTGTCTGGGGCATTTGAAGGAGTTCCAGGAGGCAGTGAGGACTAGCATCACTTTTCCCCGCTGGCACCTTCGCTGTGGCAGCAAAAGCTGGACGTTTGTCTTTTTTTCCTCCGGAGGGCGCCAAAAGTGAAAAAAGGTGCTTTTGAGGCTAGAGTCCGCAGGAAAGCAGAGAGGGCCAAATTGTCTGGGGCATTTGAAGGGATTCCAGGAGGCAGTGAGGACCAGCATCACTTTTCCCCGCTGGCACCTTTGCTGTGGCAGCAAAAGCTGGACGTTTGTCTTTTTTGCTCCAAACAGCGCCGAAAGTGAAAAAAGGTGCTTTTGAGACTAGAGTCTGGAGGAAAGCAGAGAGGGCCAAATTGTCTGGGGCATTTGAAGGGGTTCCAGGAGGCAGTGAGGACCAGCATCACTTTTCCCCGCTGGCACCTTTGCTGTGTCAGCAAAACCTGGACGTTTGTCTTTTTTTTTCTCCCGAGGGCGCCGAAAGTGAAAAAAGGTGTTTTGAGTCTAGAGTCCGCAGGAAAGCAGAGAGGGCCAAATTGTCTGGGGCATTTGAAGGGGTTCCAGGAGGCAGTGAGGACCAGCATCACTTTTCCCCGCTGGCACCTTTGCTGTGGCAGCAAAAGCTGGACGTTTGTATTTTTGGTCCAAACAGTGCCAAAAGTGAAAAAAGCTGCTTTTGAGGCTAGAGTCCGCAGGAAAGCAGAGAGGGCCAAATTGTGTGGGGCATTTGAAGGAGTTTCAGGAGACAGTGAGGACTAGCATCACTTTTCCCCGCTGGCACCTTCGCTGTGGCAGCAAAAGCTGGACGTTTGTCTTTTTTGCTCCAAACAGCGCCGAAAGTGAAAAAAGCTGCTTTTGAGGCTACAGTCCGCAGGAAAGCAGAGAGGGCCAAATTGTCTGGGGCATTTGAAGGGGTTCCAGGAGGCAGTGAGGACCAGCATCACTTTTCCCCGCTGGCACCTTTGCTATGGCAGCAAAAGCTGGACGTTTGTCTTTTTTGCTCCAAACAGCGCCGAAAGTGAAAAAAGGTGCTTTTGAGAATAGAGTCCGCAGGAAAGCAGAGAGGGCCAAATTGTCTGGGGCATTTGAAGGGGTTCCAGGAGGCAGTGAGGACCAGCATCACTTTTCCCCGCTGGCACCTTTGCTGTGTCAGCAAAACCTGGACGTTTGTCTTTTTTGCTCTGGAGGGTGCCGAAAGTGAAAAAAGGTGCTTTTGAGGCTAGAGTCTGGAGGAAAGCAGAGAGGGCCAAATTGTCTGGGGCATTTGAAGGGGTTCCAGGAGGCAGTGAGGACCAGCATCACTTTTCCCCGCTGGCACCTTTGCTGTGTCAGCAAAACCTGGACGTTTGTCTTTTTTTTTCTCCCGAGGGCGCCGAAAGTGAAAAAAGGTGTTTTGAGGATAGAGTCTGCAGAAAAGCAGAGAGGGCCAAATTGTCTGGGGCATTTGAAGGGGTTCCAGGAGGCAGTGAGGACCAGCATCACTTTTCCCCGCTGGCACCTTTGCTGTGGCAGCAAAAGCTGGACGTTTGTCTTTTTTGCTCCAAACAGCGCCGAAAGTGAAAAAAGGTGCTTTTGAGGCTAGAGTGCGCAGGAAAGCAGAGAGGGCCAAATTGTCTGGGGCATTTGAAGGGGTTCCAGGAGGCAGTGAGGACCAGCATCACTTTTCCCCGCTGGCACCTTTGCTATGGCAGCAAAAGCTGGACGTTTGTCTTTTTTGCTCCAAACAGCGCCGAAAGTGAAAAAAGGTGCTTTTGAGAATAGAGTCCGCAGGAAAGCAGAGAGGGCCAAATTGTCTGGGGCATTTGAAGGGGTTCCAGGAGGCAGTGAGGACTAGCATCACTTTTCCCCGCTGGCACCTTTGCTGTGGCAGCAAAAGCTGGACGTTTGTCTTTTTTGCTCCAAACAGCGCCGAAAGTGAAAAAAGCTGCTTTTGAGGCTAGAGTGCGCAGGAAAGCAGAGAGGGCCAAATTGTCTGGGGCATTTGAAGGAGTTCCAGGAGGCAGTGAGGACTAGCATCACTTTTCCCCGCTGGCACCTTCGCTGTGGCAGCAAAAGCTGGACGTTTGTCTTTTTTTCCTCCGGAGGGCGCCAAAAGTGAAAAAAGGTGCTTTTGAGGCTAGAGTCCGCAGGAAAGCAGAGAGGGCCAAATTGTCTGGGGCATTTGAAGGGATTCCAGGAGGCAGTGAGGACCAGCATCACTTTTCCCCGCTGGCACCTTTGCTGTGGCAGCAAAAGCTGGACGTTTGTCTTTTTTGCTCCAAACAGCGCCGAAAGTGAAAAAAGGTGCTTTTGAGACTAGAGTCTGGAGGAAAGCAGAGAGGGCCAAATTGTCTGGGGCATTTGAAGGGGTTCCAGGAGGCAGTGAGGACCAGCATCACTTTTCCCCGCTGGCACCTTTGCTGTGTCAGCAAAACCTGGACGTTTGTCTTTTTTTTTCTCCCGAGGGCGCCGAAAGTGAAAAAAGGTGTTTTGAGTCTAGAGTCCGCAGGAAAGCAGAGAGGGCCAAATTGTCTGGGGCATTTGAAGGGGTTCCAGGAGGCAGTGAGGACCAGCATCACTTTTCCCCGCTGGCACCTTTGCTGTGGCAGCAAAAGCTGGACGTTTGTATTTTTGGTCCAAACAGTGCCAAAAGTGAAAAAAGCTGCTTTTGAGGCTAGAGTCCGCAGGAAAGCAGAGAGGGCCAAATTGTGTGGGGCATTTGAAGGAGTTTCAGGAGACAGTGAGGACTAGCATCACTTTTCCCCGCTGGCACCTTCGCTGTGGCAGCAAAAGCTGGACGTTTGTCTTTTTTGCTCCAAACAGCGCCGAAAGTGAAAAAAGCTGCTTTTGAGGCTACAGTCCGCAGGAAAGCAGAGAGGGCCAAATTGTCTGGGGCATTTGAAGGGGTTCCAGGAGGCAGTGAGGACCAGCATCACTTTTCCCCGCTGGCACCTTTGCTATGGCAGCAAAAGCTGGACGTTTGTCTTTTTTGCTCCAAACAGCGCCGAAAGTGAAAAAAGGTGCTTTTGAGAATAGAGTCCGCAGGAAAGCAGAGAGGGCCAAATTGTCTGGGGCATTTGAAGGGGTTCCAGGAGGCAGTGAGGACCAGCATCACTTTTCCCCGCTGGCACCTTTGCTGTGTCAGCAAAACCTGGACGTTTGTCTTTTTTGCTCTGGAGGGTGCCGAAAGTGAAAAAAGGTGCTTTTGAGGCTAGAGTCTGGAGGAAAGCAGAGAGGGCCAAATTGTCTGGGGCATTTGAAGGGGTTCCAGGAGGCAGTGAGGACCAGCATCACTTTTCCCCGCTGGCACCTTTGCTGTGTCAGCAAAACCTGGACGTTTGTCTTTTTTTTTCTCCCGAGGGCGCCGAAAGTGAAAAAAGGTGTTTTGAGGATAGAGTCTGCAGAAAAGCAGAGAGGGCCAAATTGTCTGGGGCATTTGAAGGGGTTCCAGGAGGCAGTGAGGACCAGCATCACTTTTCCCCGCTGGCACCTTTGCTGTGGCAGCAAAAGCTGCACGTTTGTCTTTTTTGCTCCAAACAGCGCTGAAAGTGAAAAACAGTGCTTTTGAGGCTAGAGTCCGCAGGAAAGCAGAGAGGGCCAAATTGTCTGAGGCATTTGAAGGGGTTCCAGGAGGCAGTGAGGACCAGCATCACTTTTCCCCGCTGGCACCTTTGCTGTGGCAGCAAAAGCTGCACGTTTGTCTTTTTTGCTCCAAACAGCGCCGTAAGTGAAAAAAGCTGCTTTTGAGGCTAGAGTGCGCAGGAAAGCAGAGAGGGCCAAATTGTGTGGGGCATTTGAAGGAGTTTCAGGAGACAGTGAGGACTAGCATCACTTTTCCCCGCTGGCACCTTCGCTGTGGCAGCAAAAGCTGGACGTTTGTCTTTTTTGCTCCGGAGGGCGCCAAAAGTGAAAAAAGGTGCTTTTGATGCTAGAGTACGCAGGAAAGCAGAGAGGGCCAAATTGTCTGGGGCATTTGAAGGGGTTCCAGGAGGCAGTGAGGACCAGCATCACTTTTCCCCGCTGGCACCTTTGCTGTGGCAGCAAAAGCTGGACGTTTGTCTTTTTTGCTCCAAAGAGCGCCGAAAGTGAAAAAAGCTGCTTTTGAGGCTACAGTCCGCAGGAAAGCAGAGAGGGCCAAATTGTCTGGGGCATTTGAAGGGGTTCCAGGAGGCAGTGAGGACCAGCATCACTTTTCCCCGCTGGCACCTTTGCTATGGCAGCAAAAGCTGGACGTTTGTCTTTTTTGCTCCAAACAGCGCCGAAAGTGAAAAAAGGTGCTTTTGAGAATAGAGTCCGCAGGAAAGCAGAGAGGGCCAAATTGTCTGGGGCATTTGAAGGAGTTCCAGGAGGCAGTGAGGACTAGCATCACTTTTCCCCGCTGGCACCTTCGCTGTGGCAGCAAAAGCTGGACGTTTGTCTTTTTTCCTCCGGAGGGCGCCGAAAGTGAAAAAAGTTGCTTTTGAGACCAGAGTCTGGAGGAAAGCAGAGAGGGCCAAATTGTCTGGGGCATTTGAAGGGGTTCCAGGAGGCAGTGAGGACCAGCATCACTTTTCCCCGCTGGCACCTTTGCTGTGTCAGCAAAACCTGGACGTTTGTCTTTTTTGCTCTGGAGGGTGCCGAAAGTGAAAAAAGGTGCTTTTGAGGCTAGAGTCTGGAGGAAAGCAGAGAGGGCCAAATTGTCTGGGGCATTTGAAGGGGTTCCAGGAGGCAGTGAGGACCAGCATCACTTTTCCCCGCTGGCACCTTTGCTGTGGCAGCAAAACCTGGACGTTTGTCTTTTTTTTTCTCCCGAGGGCGCCGAAAGTGAAAAAAGGTGTTTTGAGGATAGAGTCTGCAGAAAAGCAGAGAGGGCCAAATTGTCTGGGGCATTTGAAGGGGTTCCAGGAGGCAGTGAGGACCAGCATCACTTTTCCCCGCTGGCACCTTTGCTGTGGCAGCAAAAGCTGGACGTTTTTCTTTTTTACTCCAAACAGCTCCGAAAGTGAAAAAATGTGCTTTTGAGGCAAGAGTCCGCAGGAAAGCAGAGAGGGCCAAATTGTCTGGGGCATTTGAAGGGGTTCCAGGAGGCAGTGAGGACCAGCATCACTTTTCCCCGCTGGCACCTTTGCTGTGGCAGCAAAAGCTGGACGTTTGTCTTTTTTCCTCCGGAGGGCGCCAAAACTGAAAAAAGGTGCTTTTGAGGCTAGAGTGCGCAGGAAAGCAGAGAGGGCCAAATTGTCTGGGGCATTTGAAGGGGTTCCAGGAGGCAGTGAGGACCAGCAACACTTTTCCCCGCTGGCACCTTTGCTGTGGCAGCAAAAGCTGGACGTTTGTCTTTTTTGCTCCACACAGCGCCGAAAGTGAAAAACAGTGCTTTTGAGGCTAGAGTCCGCAGGAAAGCAGAGAGGGCCAAATTGTCTGAGGCATTTGAAGGGGTTCCAGGAGGCAGTGAGGACCAGCATCACTTTTCCCCGCTGGCACCTTTGCTGTGGCAGCAAAAGCTGGACGTTTGTCTTTTTTCCTCCGGAGGGTGCCGAAAGTGAAAAAAGGTGCTTTTGAGGCTAGAGTCCGCAGGAAAGCAGAGAGGGCCAAATTGTCTGGGGCATTTGAAGGAGTTTCAGGAGACAGTGAGGACTAGCATCACTTTTCCCCGCTGGCACCTTCGCTGTGGCAGCAAAAGCTGGACGTTTGTCTTTTTTGCTCCGGAGGGCGCCAAAAGTGAAAAAAGGTGCTTTTGAGGCTAGAGTACGCAGGAAAGCAGAGAGGGCCAAATTGTCTGGGGCATTTGAAGGGGTTCCAGGAGGCAGTGAGGACCAGCATTACTTTTCCCCGCTGGCACCTTTGCTGTGGCAGCAAAAGCTGGACGTTTGTCTTTTTTGCTCCAAACAGCGCCGAAAGTGAAAAAAGCTGCTTTTGAGGCTACAGTCCGCAGGAAAGCAGAGAGGGCCAAATTGTGTGGGGCATTTGAAGGAGTTTCAGGAGACAGTGAGGACTAGCATCACTTTTCCCCGCTGGCACCTTTGCTGTGGCAGCAAAAGCTGGACGTTTGTCTTTTTTGCTCCGGAGGGCGCCAAAAGTGAAAAAAGGTGCTTTTGAGGCTAGAGTACGCAGGAAAGCAGAGAGGGCCAAATTGTCTGGGGCATTTGAAGGGGTTCCAGGAGGCAGTGAGGACCAGCAACACTTTTCCCCGCTGGCACCTTTGCTGTGGCAGCAAAAGCTGGACGTTTGTCTTTTTTGCTCCAAAAAGCGCCGAAAGTGAAAAAAGCTGCTTTTGAGGCTACAGTCCGCAGGAAAGCAGAGAGGGCCAAATTGTCTGGGGCATTTGAAGGGGTTCCAGGAGGCAGTGAGGACCAGCATCACTTTTCCCCGCTGGCACCTTTGCTATGGCAGCAAAAGCTGGACGTTTGTCTTTTTTGCTCCAAACAGCGCCGAAAGTGAAAAAAGCTGCTTTTGAGGCTAGAGTGCGCAGGAAAGCAGAGAGGGCCAAATTGTCTGGGGCATTTGAAGGAGTTCCAGGAGGCAGTGAGGACTAGCATCACTTTTCCCCGCTGGCACCTTCGCTGTGGCAGCAAAAGCTGGACGTTTGTCTTTTTTCCTCCGGAGGGCGCCGAAAGTGAAAAAAGTTGCTTTTGAGACCAGAGTCTGGAGGAAAGCAGAGAGGGCCAAATTGTCTGGGGCATTTGAAGGGGTTCCAGGAGGCAGTGAGGACCAGCATCACTTTTCCCCGCTGGCACCTTTGCTGTGTCAGCAAAACCTGGACGTTTGTCTTTTTTGCTCTGGAGGGTGCCGAAAGTGAAAAAAGGTGCTTTTGAGGCTAGAGTCTGGAGGAAAGCAGAGAGGGCCAAATTGTCTGGGGCATTTGAAGGGGTTCCAGGAGGCAGTGAGGACCAGCATCACTTTTCCCCGCTGGCACCTTTGCTGTGTCAGCAAAACCTGGACGTTTGTCTTTTTTTTTCTCCCGAGGGCGCCGAAAGTGAAAAAAGGTGTTTTGAGGATAGAGTCTGCAGAAAAGCAGAGAGGGCCAAATTGTCTGGGGCATTTGAAGGGGTTCCAGGAGGCAGTGAGGACCAGCATCACTTTTCCCCGCTGGCACCTTTGCTATGGCAGCAAAAGCTGGACGTTTGTCTTTTTTGCTCCAAACAGCGCTGAAAGTTAAAAACAGTGCTTTTGAGGCTAGAGTCCGCAGGAAAGCAGAGAGGGCCAAATTGTCTGAGGCATTTGAAGGGGTTCCAGGAGGCAGTGAGGACCAGCATCACTTTTCCCCGCTGGCACCTTTGCTGTGGCAGCAAAAGCTGCACGTTTGTCTTTTTTCCTCCGGAGGGTGCCGAAAGTGAAAAAAGCTGCTTTTGAGGCTAGAGTGCGCAGGAAAGCAGAGAGGGCCAAATTGTGTGGGGCATTTGAAGGAGTTTCAGGAGACAGTGAGGACTAGCATCACTTTTCCCCGCTGGCACCTTCGCTGTGGCAGCAAAAGCTGGACGTTTGTCTTTTTTGCTCCGGAGGGCGCCAAAAGTGAAAAAAGGTGCTTTTGAGGCTAGAGTACGCAGGAAAGCAGAGAGGGCCAAATTGTCTGGGGCATTTGAAGGGGTTCCAGGAGGCAGTGAGGACCAGCATCACTTTTCCCCGCTGGCACCTTTGCTATGGCAGCAAAAGCTGGACGTTTGTCTTTTTTGCTCCAAACAGCGCCGAAAGTGAAAAAAGGTGCTTTTGAGAATAGAGTCCGCAGGAAAGCAGAGAGGGCCAAATTGTCTGGGGCATTTGAAGGAGTTCCAGGAGGCAGTGAGGACTAGCATCACTTTTCCCCGCTGGCACCTTCGCTGTGGCAGCAAAAGCTGGACGTTTGTCTTTTTTCCTCCGGAGGGCGCCGAAAGTGAAAAAAGTTGCTTTTGAGACCAGAGTCTGGAGGAAAGCAGAGAGGGCCAAATTGTCTGGGGCATTTGAAGGGGTGCCAGGAGGCAGTGAGGACCAGCATCACTTTTCCCCGCTGGCACCTTTGCTGTGTCAGCAAAACATGGACGTTTGTCTTTTTTGCTCTGGAGGGTGCCGAAAGTGAAAAAAGGTGCTTTTGAGGCTAGAGTCTGGAGGAAAGCAGAGAGGGCCAAATTGTCTGGGGCATTTGAAGGGGTTCCAGGAGGCAGTGAGGACCAGCATCACTTTTCCCCGCTGGCACCTTTGCTGTGTCAGCAAAACCTGGACGTTTGTCTTTTTTTTTCTCCCGAGGGCGCCGAAAGTGAAAAAAGGTGTTTTGAGGATAGAGTCTGCAGAAAAGCAGAGAGGGCCAAATTGTCTGGGGCATTTGAAGGGGTTCCAGGAGGCAGTGAGGACTAGCATCACTTTTCCCCGCTGGCACCTTTGCTGTGGCAGCAAAAGCTGGACGTTTGTCTTTTTTGCTCCAAACAGCGCCGAAAGTGAAAAAAGCTGCTTTTGAGGCTAGAGTGCGCAGGAAAGCAGAGAGGGCCAAATTGTCTGGGGCATTTGAAGGGGTTCCAGGAGGCAGTGAGGACTAGCATCACTTTTCCCCGCTGGCACCTTCGCTGTGGCAGCAAAACCTGGACGTTTGTCTTTTTTCCTCTGGAGGGCGCCAAAAGTGAAAAAAGGTGCTTTTGAGGCTAGAGTCCGCAGGAAAGCAGAGAGGGCCAAATTGTCTGGGGCATTTGAAGGGGTTCCAGGAGGCAGTGAGGACCAGCATCACTTTTCCCCGCTGGCACCTTTGCTGTGGCAGCAAAAGCTGGACGTTTGTCTTTTTTGCTCCAAACAGCGCCGAAAGTGAAAAAAGGTGCTTTTGAGGCTAGAGTGCGCAGGAAAGCAGAGAGGGCCAAATTGTCTGGGGCATTTGAAGGGGTTCCAGGAGGCAGTGAGGACCAGCATCACTTTTCCCCGCTGGCACCTTTGCTATGGCAGCAAAAGCTGGACGTTTGTCTTTTTTGCTCCAAACAGCGCCGAAAGTGAAAAAAGGTGCTTTTGAGAATAGAGTCCGCAGGAAAGCAGAGAGGGCCAAATTGTCTGGGGCATTTGAAGGGGTTCCAGGAGGCAGTGAGGACTAGCATCACTTTTCCCCACTGGCACCTTTGCTGTGGCAGCAAAAGCTGGACGTTTGTCTTTTTTGCTCCAAACAGCGCCGAAAGTGAAAAAAGCTGCTTTTGAGGCTAGAGTGCGCAGGAAAGCAGAGAGGGCCAAATTGTCTGGGGCATTTGAAGGGGTTCCAGGAGGCAGTGAGGACTAGCATCACTTTTCCCCGCTGGCACCTTCGCTGTGGCAGCAAAACCTGGACGTTTGTCTTTTTTCCTCCGGAGGGCGCCAAAAGTGAAAAAAGGTGCTTTTGAGGCTAGAGTCCGCAGGAAAGCAGAGAGGGCCAAATTGTCTGGGGCATTTGAAGGGGTTCCAGGAGGCAGTGAGGACCAGCATCACTTTTCCCCGCTGGCACCTTTGCTGTGGCAGCAAAAGCTGGACGTTTGTCTTTTTTGCTCCAAACAGCGCCGAAAGTGAAAAAAGGTGCTTTTGAGGCTAGAGTGCGCAGGAAAGCAGAGAGGGCCAAATTGTCTGGGGCATTTGAAGGGGTTCCAGGAGGCAGTGAGGACCAGCATCACTTTTCCCCGCTGGCACCTTTGCTATGGCAGCAAAAGCTGGACGTTTGTCTTTTTTGCTCCAAACAGCGCCGAAAGTGAAAAAAGGTGCTTTTGAGACAAGAGTCCGCAGGAAAGCAGAGAGGGCCAAATTGTCTGGGGCATTTGAAGGGGTTCCAGGAGGCAGTGAGGACTAGCATCACTTTTCCCCGCTGGCACCTTTGCTGTGGCAGCAAAAGCTGGACGTTTGTCTTTTTTGCTCCAAACAGCGCCGAAAGTGAAAAAAGGTGCTTTTGAGGCTAGAGTGCGCAGGAAAGAAGAGAGGGCCAAATTGTCTGGGGCATTTGAAGGGGTTCCAGGAGGCAGTGAGGACCAGCATCACTTTTCCCCGCTGGCACCTTTGCTGTGTCAGCAAAACCTGGACGTTTGTCTTTTTTTTTCTCCCGAGGGCGCCGAAAGTGAAAAAAGGTGTTTTGAGGATAGAGTCTGCAGAAAAGCAGAGAGGGCCAAATTGTCTGGGGCATTTGAAGGGGTTCCAGGAGGCAGTGAGGACCAGCATCACTTTTCCCCGCTGGCACCTTTGCTATGGCAGCAAAAGCTGGACGTTTGTCTTTTTTGCTCCAAACAGCGCAGAAAGTGAAAAACAGTGCTTTTGAGTCTAGAGTCCGCAGGAAAGCAGAGAGGGCCAAATTGTCTGGGGCATTTGAAGGGGTTCCAGGAGGCAGTGAGGACCAGCATCACTTTTCCCCGCTGGCACCTTTGCTGTGGCAGCAAAAGCTGGACGTTTGTCTTTTTTCCTCCGGAGGGTGCCGAAAGTGAAAAAAGGTGCTTTTGAGGCTAGAGTCCGCGGGAAAGCAGAGAGGGCCAAATTGTCTGGGGCATTTGAAGGGGTTCCAGGAGGCAGTGAGGACCAGCATCACTTTTCCCCGCTGGCACCTTTGCTGTGGCAGCAAAAGCTGGACGTTTGTCTTTTTTGCTCCAAACAGCGCCGAAAGTGAAAAAAGGTGCTTTTGAGGCTAGAGTCCGCAGGAAAGCAGAGAGGGCCAAATTGTCTGGGGCGTTTGAACGGATTCCAGGAGGCAGTGAGGACCAGCATCACTTTTCCCCGCTGGCACCTTTGCTGTGGCAGCAAAAGCTGGACGTTTGTCTTTTTTTCTCCAAACAGCGTTGAAAGTGAAAAACGGTGCTTTTGAGGCTAGAGTGCGCAGGAAAGCAGAGAGGGCCAAATTGCCTAGGGCATTTGATGGGGTTCCAGGAGGCAGTGAGGACCAGCATCACTTTTCCCCGCTGGCACCTTTGCTGTGGCAGCAAAAGCTGGACGTTTGTCTTTTTTGCTCCAAACAGTGCCGAAAGTGAAAAACAGTGCTTTTGAGGCTAGAGTGCGCAGGAAAGCAGAGAGGGCCAAATTGTCTGGGGCATTTGAAGGGGTTCCAGGAGGCAGTGAGGACCAGCATCACTTTTCCCCGCTGGCACCTTTGCTGTGGCAGCAAAAGCTGGACGTTTGTCTTTTTTGCTCCAAACAGCGCCGAAAGTGAAAAAAGTTGCTTTTGAGACCAGAGTCTGAAGGAAAGCAGAGAGGGCCAAATTGTCTGGGGCATTTGAAGGGGTTCCAGGAGGCAGTGAGGACCAGCATCACTTTTCCCCACTGGCACCTTTGCTGTGGCAGCAAAAGCTGGACGTTTGTCTTTTTTGCTCCAAACAGCGTTGAAAGTGAAAAACAGTGCTTTTGAGGCTAAAGTCCGCAGGAAAGCAGAGAGGGCCAAATTGTCTGGGGCATTTGACGGGGTTCCAGGAGGCAGTGAGGACCAGCATCACTTTTCCCCGCTGGCACCTTTGCTGTGGCAGCAAAAGCTGGACGTTTGTCTTTTTTCCTCTGGAGGGCGCCGAAAGTGAAAAAAGGTGCTTTTGAGAATAGAGTCCGCAGGAAAGCAGAGAGGGCCAAATTGTCTGGGGCATTTGAAGGGGTTCCAGGAGGCAGTGAGGACCAGCATCACTTTTCCCCGCTGGCACCTTTGCTGTGGCAGCAAAAGCTGGACGTTTGTCTTTTTTGCTCCAAACAGTGCCAAAAGTGAAAAAAGCTGCTTTTGAGGCTAGAGTCCGCAGGAAAGCAGAGAGGGCCAAATTGTCTGGGGCATTTGAAGGGGTTCCGGGAGGCAGTGAGGACCAGCATCACTTTTCCCCGCTGGCACCTTTGCTGTGGCAGCAAAAGCTGGACGTTTTTCCTTTTTTTTTCTCCCGAGGGCGCCGAAGGTAAAAAAAGGTGTTTTGAGGATAGAGTCTGCAGAAAAGCAGAGCGGGCCAAATTGTCTGGGGCATTTGAAGGGGTTCCAAGAGGCAGTGAGGACCAGCATCACTTTTCCCTGCTGGCACCTTTGCTGTGGCAGCAAAACCTGGACGTTTGTCTTTTTTCTTCCGGAGGGCGCCGAAAGTGAAAAAAGGTGCTTTTGAGGCTCGAGTCCGCAGGAAAGCAGAGGGGGCCAAATTGTCTGGGGCATTTGAAGGGGTTCCAGGAGGCAGTGAGGACCAGCATCACTTTTCCCCACTGGCACATTTGCTGTGGAAGCAAAACCTGGACGTTTGTCTTTTTTGCTCTGGAGGGTGCCGAAAGTGAAAAAAGGTGCTTTTGAGGCTAGAGTCTGGAGGAAAGCAGAGAGGGCCAAATTGTCTGGGGCATTTGAAGGGGTTCCAGGAGGCAGTGAGGACCAGCATCACTTTTCCCCGCTGGCACCTTTGCTGTGTCAGCAAAACCTGGACGTTTGTCTTTTTTTTTCTCCCGAGGGCGCCGAAAGTGAAAAAAGGTTTTTTGAGGATAGAGTCTGCAGAAAAGCAGAGAGGGCCAAATTGTCTGGGGCATTTGAAGGGGTTCCAGGAGGCAGTGAGGACCAGCATCACTTTTCCCCGCTGGCACCTTTGCTATGGCAGCAAAAGCTGGACGTTTGTCTTTTTTGCTCCAAACAGCGCTGAAAGTGAAAAACAGTGCTTTTGAGGCTAGAGTCCGCAGGAAAGCAGAGAGGGCCAAATTGTCTGAGGCATTTGAAGGGGTTCCAGGAGGCAGTGAGGACCAGCATCACTTTTCCCTGCTGGCACCTTTGCTGTGGCAGCAAAAGCTGCACGTTTGTCTTTTTTCCTCCGGAGGGTGCCGAAAGTGAAAAAAGGTGCTTTTGAGGCTAGAGTCCGCAGGAAAGCAGAGAGGGCCAAATTGTGTGGGGCATTTGAAGGAGTTTCAGGAGACAGTGAGGACTAGCATCACTTTTCGCCGCTGGCACCTTTGCTGTGGCAGCAAAAGCTGGACGTTTGTCTTTTTTGCTCCGGAGGGCGCCAAAAGTGAAAAAAGGTGCTTTTGAGGCTAGAGTACGCAGGAAAGCAGAGAGGGCCAAATTGTCTGGGGCATTTGAAGGGGTTCCAGGAGGCAGTGAGGACCAGCATCACTTTTCCCCGCTGGCACCTTTGCTGTGGCAGCAAAAGCTGGACGTTTGTCTTTTTTGCTCCAAACAGCTCCGAAATTGAAAAAAGCTGCTTTTGAGGCTACAGTCCGCAGGAAAGCAGAGAGGGCCAAATTGTCTGGGGCATTTGAAGGGGTTCCAGGAGGCAGTGAGGACCAGCATCACTTTTCCCCGCTGGCACCTTTGCTATGGCAGCAAAAGCTGGACGTTTGTCTTTTTTGCTCCAAACAGCGCCGAAAGTGAAAAAAGGTGCTTTTGAGAATAGAGTCCGCAGGAAAGCAGAGAGGGCCAAATTGTCTGGGGCATTTGAAGGGGTTCCAGGAGGCAGTGAGGACTAGCATCACTTTTCCCCGCTGGCACCTTCGCTGTGGCAGCAAAAGCTGGACGTTTGTCTTTTTTCCTCCGGAGGGCGCCAAAAGTGAAAAAAGGTGCTTTTGAGGCTAGAGTCCGCAGGAAAGCAGAGAGGGCCAAATTGTCTGGGGCATTTGAAGGGATTCCAGGAGGCAGTGAGGACCAGCATCACTTTTCCCCGCTGGCACCTTTGCTGTGGCAGCAAAAGCTGGACGTTTGTCTTTTTTGCTCCAAACAGCGCCGAAAGTAAAAAACAGTGCTTTTGATGGTAGAGTTAGCAGGAAATCAGAGAGGGCCAAATTGTCTGAGGCATTTGAAGGGGTTCCAGGAGGCAGTGAGGACTAGCATCACTATTCCCCGCTGGCACCTTCGCTGTGGCAGCAAAAGCTGGACGTTTTTATTTTTTGCTCCAAACAGCGCCGAAAGTGAAAAAAGGTGCTTTTGAGGCTAGAGTGCGCAGGAAAGCAGAGAGGGCCAAATTGTCTGGGGCATTTGAAGGGGTTCCAGGAGGCAGTGAGGACCAGCATCACTTTTCCCCGCTGGCACCTTTGCTGTGGCAGCAAAAGCTGGACGTTTTTCTTTTTTCCTCCGGAGGGTGCCGAAAGTGAAAAAAGGTGCTTTTGAGGCTAGAGTGCGCAGGAAAGCAGAGAGGGCCAAATTGTCTGGGGCATTTGAAGGGGTTCCAGGAGGCAGTGAGGACCAGCATCACTTTTCCCCGCTGGCACCTTTGCTGTAGCAGCAAAAGCTGGACGTTTGTCTTTTTTGCTCCAAGCAGCGCCGAAAGTGAAAAACGGTGCTTTTGAGGCTACAGTGCGCAGGAAAGCAGAGAGGGCCAAATTGTCTGGGGCATTTGAAGGGGTTCCAGGAGGCAGTGAGGACCAGCATCACTTTTCCCCGCTGGCACCTTTGCTGTGGCAGCAAAAGCTGGACGTTTGTCTTTTTTGCTCCAAACAGTGCCAAAAGTGAAAAAAGCTGCTTTTGAGGCTAGAGTCCGCAGGAAAGCAGAGAGGGCCAAATTGTCTGGGGCATTTGAAGGGGTTCCGGGAGGCAGTGAGGACCAGCATCACTTTTCCCCGCTGGCACCTTTGCTGTGGCAGCAAAAGCTGGACGTTTTTCCTTTTTTTTTCTCCCGAGGGCGCCGAAGGTAAAAAAAGGTGTTTTGAGGATAGAGTCTGCAGAAAAGCAGAGCGGGCCAAATTGTCTGGGGCATTTGAAGGGGTTCCAAGAGGCAGTGAGGACCAGCATCACTTTTCCCTGCTGGCACCTTTGCTGTGGCAGCAAAACCTGGACGTTTGTCTTTTTTCTTCCGGAGGGCGCCGAAAGTGAAAAAAGGTGCTTTTGAGGCTCGAGTCCGCAGGAAAGCAGAGGGGGCCAAATTGTCTGGGGCATTTGAAGGGGTTCCAGGAGGCAGTGAGGACCAGCATCACTTTTCCCCACTGGCACATTTGCTGTGGAAGCAAAACCTGGACGTTTGTCTTTTTTGCTCTGGAGGGTGCCGAAAGTGAAAAAAGGTGCTTTTGAGGCTAGAGTCTGGAGGAAAGCAGAGAGGGCCAAATTGTCTGGGGCATTTGAAGGGGTTCCAGGAGGCAGTGAGGACCAGCATCACTTTTCCCCGCTGGCACCTTTGCTGTGTCAGCAAAACCTGGACGTTTGTCTTTTTTTTTCTCCCGAGGGCGCCGAAAGTGAAAAAAGGTTTTTTGAGGATAGAGTCTGCAGAAAAGCAGAGAGGGCCAAATTGTCTGGGGCATTTGAAGGGGTTCCAGGAGGCAGTGAGGACCAGCATCACTTTTCCCCGCTGGCACCTTTGCTATGGCAGCAAAAGCTGGACGTTTGTCTTTTTTGCTCCAAACAGCGCTGAAAGTGAAAAACAGTGCTTTTGAGGCTAGAGTCCGCAGGAAAGCAGAGAGGGCCAAATTGTCTGAGGCATTTGAAGGGGTTCCAGGAGGCAGTGAGGACCAGCATCACTTTTCCCTGCTGGCACCTTTGCTGTGGCAGCAAAAGCTGCACGTTTGTCTTTTTTCCTCCGGAGGGTGCCGAAAGTGAAAAAAGGTGCTTTTGAGGCTAGAGTCCGCAGGAAAGCAGAGAGGGCCAAATTGTGTGGGGCATTTGAAGGAGTTTCAGGAGACAGTGAGGACTAGCATCACTTTTCGCCGCTGGCACCTTTGCTGTGGCAGCAAAAGCTGGACGTTTGTCTTTTTTGCTCCGGAGGGCGCCAAAAGTGAAAAAAGGTGCTTTTGAGGCTAGAGTACGCAGGAAAGCAGAGAGGGCCAAATTGTCTGGGGCATTTGAAGGGGTTCCAGGAGGCAGTGAGGACCAGCATCACTTTTCCCCGCTGGCACCTTTGCTGTGGCAGCAAAAGCTGGACGTTTGTCTTTTTTGCTCCAAACAGCGCCGAAAGTGAAAAAAGCTGCTTTTGAGGCTACAGTCCGCAGGAAAGCAGAGAGGGCCAAATTGTCTGGGGCATTTGAAGGGGTTCCAGGAGGCAGTGAGGACCAGCATCACTTTTCCCCGCTGGCACCTTTGCTATGGCAGCAAAAGCTGGACGTTTGTCTTTTTTGCTCCAAACAGCGCCGAAAGTGAAAAAAGGTGCTTTTGAGAATAGAGTCCGCAGGAAAGCAGAGAGGGCCAAATTGTCTGGGGCATTTGAAGGGGTTCCAGGAGGCAGTGAGGACTAGCATCACTTTTCCCTGCTGGCACCTTCGCTGTGGCAGCAAAAGCTGGACGTTTGTCTTTTTTCCTCCGGAGGGCGCCAAAAGTGAAAAAAGGTGCTTTTGAGGCTAGAGTCCGCAGGAAAGCAGAGAGGGCCAAATTGTCTGGGGCATTTGAAGGGATTCCAGGAGGCAGTGAGGACCAGCATCACTTTTCCCCGCTGGCACCTTTGCTGTGGCAGCAAAAGCTGGACGTTTGTCTTTTTTGCTCCAAACAGCGCCGAAAGTAAAAAACAGTGCTTTTGATGGTAGAGTTAGCAGGAAATCAGAGAGGGCCAAATTGTCTGAGGCATTTGAAGGGGTTCCAGGAGGCAGTGAGGACTAGCATCACTATTCCCCGCTGGCACCTTCGCTGTGGCAGCAAAAGCTGGACGTTTTTATTTTTTGCTCCAAACAGCGCCGAAAGTGAAAAAAGGTGCTTTTGAGGCTAGAGTGCGCAGGAAAGCAGAGAGGGCCAAATTGTCTGGGGCATTTGAAGGGGTTCCAGGAGGCAGTGAGGACCAGCATCACTTTTCCCCGCTGGCACCTTTGCTGTGGCAGCAAAAGCTGGACGTTTTTCTTTTTTCCTCCGGAGGGTGCCGAAAGTGAAAAAAGGTGCTTTTGAGGCTAGAGTGCGCAGGAAAGCAGAGAGGGCCAAATTGTCTGGGGCATTTGAAGGGGTTCCAGGAGGCAGTGAGGACCAGCATCACTTTTCCCCCCTGGCACCTTTGCTGTGGCAGCAAAACCTGGACGTCTGTCTTTTTTTTTCTCCCGAGGGCGCCGAAAGTGAAAAAAGGTGTTTTGAGGATAGAGTCTGCAGAAAAGCAGAGAGGGCCAAATTGTCTGGGGCATTTGAAGGGGTTCCAGGAGGCAGTGAGGACCAGCATCACTTTTCCCTGCTGGCACCTTTGCTGTGGCAGCAAAACCTGGACGTTTGTCTTTTTTTTTCTCCCGAGGGCTCCGAAAGTGAAAAAAGGTGTTTTGAGGATAGAGTCTGCAGAAAAGCAGAGAGGGCCAAATTGTCTGGGGTATTTGAAGGGGTTCCAGGAGGCAGTGAGGACCAGCATCACTTTTCCCCGCTGGCACCTTTGCTGTGGCAGCAAAAGCTGGACGTTTGTCTTATTTGCTCCAAACAGCGCCGAAAGTGAAAAACAGTGCTTTTGATGCTAGAGTTAGCAGGAAATCAGAGAGGGCCAAATTGTCTGAGGCATTTGAAGGGGTTCCAGGAGGCAGTGAGGACCAGCATCACTTTTCCCCGCTGGCACCTTTGCTGTGGCAGCAAAAGCTGGACGTTGGTCTTTTTTCCTCCGGAGGGTGCCGAAAGTGAAAAAAGGTGCTTTTGAGGCTAGAGTGCGCAGGAAAGCAGAGAGGGCCAAATTGTCTGGGGCATTTGAAGGAGTTCCAGGAGACAGTGAGGACTAGCATCACTATTCCCCGCTGGCACCTTCGCTGTGGCAGCAAAAGCTGGACGTTTGTCTTTTTTCCTCCGGAGGGCGCCGAAAGTGAAAAAAGGTGCTTTTGAGGCTAGAGTCCGCAGGAAAGCAGAGAGGGCCAAATTGTTTGGGCATTTGAAGGTGTTCCAGGAGGCAGTGAGGACCAGCATCACTTTTCCCCGCTGGCACCTTTGCTGTGGCAGCAAAAGCTGGACGTTTATCTTTTTTCCTCAGGAGGGCGCCGAAAATGAAAAACGGTGCTTTTGAGGCTAGATTCCGCACGAAAGCAGAGAGGGCCAAATTGTCTGGGGCATTTGAAGGGGTTCCAGGAGGCAGTGAGGACCAGCATCACTTTTCCCCGCTGGCACCTTTGCTGTGGCAGCAAAAGCTGGACGTTTGTCTTTTTTGCTCCAAACAGCGCCGAAAGTGAAAAAAGCTGCTTTTGAGGCTAGAGTCCGCAGGAAAGCAGAGAGGGCCAAATTGCCTGAGGCATTTGAAGGGGTTCCAGGAGGCAGTGAGGACCAGCATCACTTTTCCTTGCTGGCACCTTTGCTGTGGCAGCAAAAGCTGGACGTTTGTCTGTTTTCCTCTGGAGGGCGCCGAAAGTGAAAAAAGGTGCTTTTGAGGCTAGAGTCCGCAGGAAAGCAGAGAGGGCCAAATTGTCTGGGGCATTTGAAGGGGTTCCAGGAGGCAATGAGGACCAGCATCACTTTTCCCCGCTGGCACCTTTGCTGTGGCAGCAAAATCTGGACGTTTGTCTTTTTTGCTCCAAACAGCGCCGAAAGTGAAAAAAGCTGCTTTTGAGGCTAGAGTCCGCAGGAAAGCAGAGAGGGCCAAATTGTCTGGGGCATTTGAAGGGGTTCCAGGAGGCAGCGAGGACCAGCATCACTTTTCCCCGCTGGCACCTTTGCTGTGGCAGCAAAAGCTGGACGTTTGTCTTTTTTCCTCCGGAGGGTGCCGAAAGTGAAAAAAGGTGCTTTTGAGGCTAGAGTCCGCAAGAAAGCAGAGAGGGCCAAATTGTCTGGGGCATTTGAAGGGGTTCCAGGAGGCAGTGAGGACTAGCATCACTATTCCCCGCTGGCACCTTCGCTGTGGCAGCAAAAGCTGGACGTTTGTCTTTTTTCCTCCGGAGGGTGCCGAAAGTGAAAAAAGGTGCTTTTGAGGCTAGAGTCCGCAAGAAAGCAGAGAGGGCCAAATTGTCTGGGGCATTTGAAGGAGTTCCAGGAGACAGTGAGGACTAGCATCACTATTCCCCGCTGGCACCTTCGCTGTGGCAGCAAAAGCTGGACGTTTGTCTTTTTTCCTCCGGAGGGCGCCAAAAGTGAAAAAATGTGCTTTTGAGGCTAGAGTCCGCAGGAAAGCAGAGAGGGCCAAATTGTTTGGGCATTTGAAGGTGTTCCAGGAGGCAGTGAGGACCAGCATCACTTTTCCCTGCTGGCACCTTTGCTGTGGCAGCAAAACCTGGACGTTTGTCTTTTTTTTTCTCCCGAGGGCTCCGAAAGTGAAAAAAAGTGTTTTGAGGATAGAGTCTGCAGGAAAGCAGAGAGGGCCAAATTGTCTGGGGTATTTGAAGGGGTTCCAGGAGGCAGTGAGGACCAGCATCACTTTTCCCCGCTGGCACCTTTGCTGTGGCAGCAAAAGCTGGACGTTTGTCTTATTTGCTCCAAACAGCGCCGAAAGTGAAAAACAGTGCTTTTGATGCTAGAGTTAGCAGGAAATCAGAGAGGGCCAAATTGTCTGAGGCATTTGAAGGGGTTCCAGGAGGCAGTGAGGACCAGCATCACTTTTCCCCGCTGGCACCTTTGCTGTGGCAGCAAAAGCTGGACGTTGGTCTTTTTTCCTCCGGAGGGTGCCGAAAGTGAAAAAAGGTGCTTTTGAGGCTAGAGTGCGCAGGAAAGCAGAGAGGGCCAAATTGTCTGGGGCATTTGAAGGAGTTCCAGGAGACAGTGAGGACTAGCATCACTATTCCCCGCTGGCACCTTCGCTGTGGCAGCAAAAGCTGGACGTTTGTCTTTTTTGCTCCGGAGGGCGCCGAAAGTGAAAAAAGGTGCTTTTGAGGCTAGAGTCCGCAGGAAAGCAGAGAGGGCCAAATTGTTTGGGCATTTGAAGGTGTTCCAGGAGGCAGTGAGGACCAGCATCACTTTTCCCCGCTGGCACCTTTGCTGTGGCAGCAAAAGCTGGACGTTTATCTTTTTTCCTCAGGAGGGCGCCGAAAATGAAAAACGGTGCTTTTGAGGCTAGATTCCGCACGAAAGCAGAGAGGGCCAAATTGTCTGGGGCATTTGAAGGGGTTCCAGGAGGCAGTGAGGACCAGCATCACTTTTCCTTGCTGGCACCTTTGCTGTAGCAGCAAAAGCTGGACGTTTATCTTTTTTCCTCAGGAGGGCGCCGAAAATGAAAAACGGTGCTTTTGAGGCTAGAGTCCGCAGGAAAGCAGAGAGGGCCAAATTGCCTGAGGCATTTGAAGGGGTTCCAGGAGGCAGTGAGGACCAGCATCACTTTTCCTTGCTGGCACCTTTGCTGTGGCAGCAAAAGCTGGACGTTTGTCTGTTTTCCTCTGGAGGGCGCCGAAAGTGAAAAAAGGTGCTTTTGAGGCTAGAGTCCGCAGGAAAGCAGAGAGGGCCAAATTGTCTGGGGCATTTGAAGGGGTTCCAGGAGGCAATGAGGACCAGCATCACTTTTCCCCGCTGGCACCTTTGCTGTGGCAGCAAAATCTGGACGTTTGTCTTTTTTGCTCCAAACAGCGCCGAAAGTGAAAAAAGCTGCTTTTGAGGCTAGAGTCCGCAGGAAAGCAGAGAGGGCCAAATTGTCTGGGGCATTTGAAGGGGTTCCAGGAGGCAGCGAGGACCAGCATCACTTTTCCCCGCTGGCACCTTTGCTGTGGCAGCAAAAGCTGGACGTTTGTCTTTTTTCCTCCAGAGGGTGCCGAAAGTGAAAAAAGGTGCTTTTGAGGCTAGAGTCCGCAAGAAAGCAGAGAGGGCCAAATTGTCTGGGGCATTTGAAGGGGTTCCAGGAGGCAGTGAGGACTAGCATCACTATTCCCCGCTGGCACCTTCGCTGTGGCAGCAAAAGCTGGACGTTTGTCTTTTTTCCTCCGGAGGGTGCCGAAAGTGAAAAAAGGTGCTTTTGAGGCTAGAGTCCGCAAGAAAGCAGAGAGGGCCAAATTGTCTGGGGCATTTGAAGTAGTTCCAGGAGACAGTGAGGACTAGCATCACTATTCCCCGCTGGCACCTTCGCTGTGGCAGCAAAAGCTGGACGTTTGTCTTTTTTCCTCCGGAGGGCGCCAAAAGTGAAAAAAGGTGCTTTTGAGGCTAGAGTCCGCAGGAAAGCAGAGAGGGCCAAATTGTTTGGGCATTTGAAGGTGTTCCAGGAGGCAGTGAGGACCAGCATCACTTTTCCCCGCTGGCACCTTTGCTGTGGCAGCAAAAGCTGGACGTTTGTCTTTTTTCCTCTGGAGGGCGCCGAAAGTGAAAAACGGTGCTTTTGAGGCTAGATTCCGCACGAAAGCAGAGAGGGCCAAATTGTCTGGGGCATTTGAAGGGGTTCCAGGAGGCAGTGAGGACCAGCATCACTTTTCCCCGCTGGCACCTTTGCTGTGGCAGCAAAAGCTGGACGTTTGTCTTTTTTGCTCCAAACAGCGCCGAAAGTGAAAAAAGGTGCTTTTGAGGCTAGAGTGCGCAGGAAAGCAGAGAGGGCCAAATTGCCTGAGGCATTTGAAGGGGTTCCAGGAGGCAGTGAGGACCAGCATCACTTTTCCTTGCTGGCACCTTTGCTGTGGCAGCAAAAGCTGGACGTTTGTCTTTTTTCCTCTGGAGGGCGCCGAAAGTGAAAAAAGGTGCTTTTGAGGCTAGAGTCCGCAGGAAAGCAGAGAGGGCCAAATTGTCTGGGGCATTTGAAGGGGTTCCAGGAGGCAGTGAGGACCAGCATCACTTTTCCCCGGTGGCACCTTTGCTGTGGCAGCAAAACCTGGACGTTTGTCTTTTTTCTTCCGGAGGGCGCCGAAAGTGAAAAAAGGTGCTTTTGAGGCTAGAGTCCGCAGGAAAGCAGAGAGGGCCAAATTGTCTGGGGCATTTGAAGGGGTTCCAGGAGGCAGTGAGGACCAGCATCACTTTTCCCCGCTGGCACCTTTGCTGTGGCAGCAAAAGCTGGACGTTTGTCTTTTTTCCTCCTGAGGGTGCCGAAAGTGAAAAAAGGTGCTTTTGAGGCTAGAGTCCGCGGGAAAGCAGAGAGGGCCAAATTGTCTGGGGCATTTGAAGGGGTTCCAGGAGGCAGTGAGGACCAGCATCACTTTTCCCCGCTGGCACCTTTGCTGTGGCAGCAAAAGCTGGACGTTTGTCTTTTTTGCTCCAAACAGCGCCGAAAGTGAAAAAAGGTGCTTTTGAGGCTAGAGTCCGCAGGAAAGCAGAGAGGGCCAAATTGTCTGGGGCGTTTGAACGGATTCCAGGAGGCAGTGAGGACCAGCATCACTTTTCCCCGCTGGCACCTTTGCTGTGGCAGCAAAAGCTGGACTTTTGTCTTTTTTTCTCCAAACAGCGTTGAAAGTGAAAAACGGTGCTTTTGAGGCTAGAGTGCGCAGGAAAGCAGAGAGGGCCAAATTGCCTAGGGCATTTGATGGGGTTCCAGGAGGCAGTGAGGACCAGCATCACTTTTCCCCGCTGGCACCTTTGCTGTGGCAGCAAAAGCTGGACGTTTGTATTTTTTTCTTCAAACAGTGCCGAAAGTGAAAAACAGTGCTTTTGAGGCTAGAGTGCGCAGGAAAGCAGAGAGGGCCAAATTGTCTGGGGCATTTGAAGGTGTTCCAGGAGGCAGTGAGGACCAGCATCACTTTTCCCCGCTGGCACCTTTGCTGTGGCAGCAAAAGCTGGACGTTTGTCTTTTTTGCTCCAAACAGCGCCGAAAGTGAAAAAAGTTGCTTTTGAGACCAGAGTCTGAAGGAAAGCAGAGAGGGCCAAATTGTCTGGGGCATTTGAAGGGGTTCCAGGAGGCAGTGAGGACCAGCATCACTTTTCCCCACTGGCACCTTTGCTGTGGCAGCAAAAGCTGGACGTTTGTCTTTTTTCTTCCGGAGGGCGCCGAAAGTGAAAAAAGGTGCTTTTGAGGCTCGAGTCCGCAGGAAAGCAGAGGGGGCCAAATTGTCTGGGGCATTTGAAGGGGTTCCAGGAGGCAGTGAGGACCAGCATCACTTTTCCCCACTGGCACATTTGCTGTGGAAGCAAAACCTGGACGTTTGTCTTTTTTGCTCTGGAGGGTGCCGAAAGTGAAAAAAGGTGCTTTTGAGGCTAGAGTCTGGAGGAAAGCAGAGAGGGCCAAATTGTCTGGGGCATTTGAAGGGGTTCCAGGAGGCAGTGAGGACCAGCATCACTTTTCCCCGCTGGCACCTTTGCTGTGTCAGCAAAACCTGGACGTTTGTCTTTTTTTTTCTCCCGAGGGCGCCGAAAGTGAAAAAAGGTGTTTTGAGGATAGAGTCTGCAGAAAAGCAGAGAGGGCCAAATTGTCTGGGGCATTTGAAGGGGTTCCAGGAGGCAGTGAGGACCAGCATCACTTTTCCCCGCTGGCACCTTTGCTATGGCAGCAAAAGCTGGACGTTTGTCTTTTTTGCTCCAAACAGCGCTGAAAGTGAAAAACAGTGCTTTTGAGGCTAGAGTCCGCAGGAAAGCAGAGAGGGCAAAATTGTCTGAGGCATTTGAAGGGGTTCCAGGAGGCAGTGAGGACCAGCATCACTTTTCCCCGCTGGCACCTTTGCTGTGGCAGCAAAAGCTGCACGTTTGTCTTTTTTCCTCCGGAGGGTGCCGAAAGTGAAAAAAGGTGCTTTTGAGGCTAGAGTCCGCAGGAAAGCAGAGAGGGCCAAATTGTGTGGGGCATTTGAAGGAGTTTCAGGAGACAGTGAGGACTAGCATCACTTTTCCCCGCTGGCACCTTCGCTGTGGCAGCAAAAGCTGGACGTTTGTCTTTTTTGCTCCGGAGGGCGCCAAAAGTGAAAAAAGGTGCTTTTGAGGCTAGAGTACGCAGGAAAGCAGAGAGGGCCAAATTGTCTGGGGCATTTGAAGGGGTTCCAGGAGGCAGTGAGGACCAGCATCACTTTTCCCCGCTGGCACCTTTGCTGTGGCAGCAAAAGCTGGACGTTTGTCTTTTTTGCTCCAAAGAGCGCCGAAAGTGAAAAAAGCTGCTTTTGAGGCTACAGTCCGCAGGAAAGCAGAGAGGGCCAAATTGTCTGGGGCATTTGCAGGAGTTCCAGGAGGCAGTGAGGACTAGCATCACTTTTCCCCGCTGGCACCTTCGCTGTGGCAGCAAAAGCTGGACGTTTGTCTTTTTTGCTCCAAACAGCGCCGAAAGTGAAAAAAGGTGCTTTTGAGACCAGAGTCTGAAGGAAAGCAAAGAGGGCCAAATTGTCTGGGGCATTTGAAGGGGTTCCAGGAGGCAGTGAGGACCAGCATCACTTTTCCCCGCTGGCACCTTTGCTGTGGCAGCAAAAGCTGGACGTTTGTCTTTTTTGCTCCAAGCAGCGCCGAAATTAAAAAAAGCTGCTTTTGAGGCTAGAGTGCGCAGGAAAGCAGAGAGGGCCAAATTGTCTGGGGCATTTGAAGGGGTTCCAGGAGGCAGTGAGGACCAGCATCACTTTTCCCTGCTGGCACCTTTGCTGTGGCAGCAAAACCTGGACGTTTGTCCTTTTTTTTCTCCCGAGGGTGCCGAAAGTGAAAAAAGGTATTTTGAGGATAGAGTCTGCAGAAAAGCAGAGAGGGCCAAATTGTCTGGGGCATTTGAAGGTGTTCCAGGAGGCAGTGAGGACCAGCATCACTTTTCCCCGCTGGCACCTTTGCTGTGGCAGCAAAAGCTGGACGTTTGTCTTTTTTGCTCCAAACAGCGCCGAAAGTGAAAAACAGTGCTTTTGAGGCTAGAGTCCGCAGGAAAGCAGAGAGGGCCAAATTGTCTGGGGCATTTGAAGGGGTTCCAGGAGGCAGTGAGGACCAGCATCACTTTTCCCCGCTGGCACCTTTGCTATGGCAGCAAAAGCTGGACGTTTGTCTTTTTTGCTCCAAACAGCGCCGAAAGTGAAAAAAGGTGCTTTTGAGAATAGAGTCCGCAGGAAAGCAGAGAGGGCCAAATTGTCTGGGGCATTTGAAGGAGTTCCAGGAGGCAGTGAGGACTAGCATCACTTTTCCCCGCTGGCACCTTCGCTGTGGCAGCAAAAGCTGGACGTTTGTCTTTTTTGCTCCAAACAGCGCCGAAAGTGAAAAAAGGTGCTTTTGAGACCAGAGTCTGAAGGAAAGCAGAGAGGGCCAAATTGTCTGGGGCATTTGAAGGGGTTCCAGGAGGCAGTGAGGACCAGCATCACTTTTCCCCGCTGGCACCTTTGCTGTGGCAGCAAAAGCTGGACGTTTGTCTTTTTTGCTCCAAAGAGCGCCGAAAGTGAAAAAAGGTGCTTTTGAGGCTAGAGTGCGCAGGAAAGCAGAGAGGGCCAAATTGTCTGGGGCATTTGAAGGGGTTCCAGGAGGCAGTGAGGACCAGCATCACTTTTCCCCGCTGGCACCTTTGCTGTGTCAGCAAAACCTGGACGTTTGTCCTTTTTTTTCTCCCGAGGGTGCCGAAAGTGAAAAAAGGTGTTTTGAGGATAGAGTCTGCAGAAAAGCAGAGAGGGCCAAATTGTCTGGGGCATTTGAAGGTGTTCCAGGAGGCAGTGAGGACCAGCATCACTTTTCCCCGCTGGCACCTTTGCTGTGGCAGCAAAAGCGGGACGTTTGTCTTTTTTACTCCAAACAGCGCCGAAAGTGAAAAACAGTGCTTTTGAGGCTAGAGTCCGCAGGAAAGCAGAGAGGGCCAAATTGTCTGGGGCATTTGAAGGGGTTCCAGGAGGCAGTGACGACTAGCATCACTTTTCCCTGCTGGCACCTTTGCTGTGGCAGCAAAAGCTGGACGTTTGTCTTTTTTCCTCTGGAGGGCGCCGAAAGTGAAAAAAGGTGCTTTTGAGGATAGAGTCCGCAGGAAAGCAGAGAGGGCCAAATTGTCTGGGGCGTTTGAAGGGGTTCCAGGAGGCAGTGAGGACCAGCATCACTTTTCCCCGCTGGCACCTTTGCTGTGGCAGCAAAAGCTGGACGTTTGTCTTTTTTCCTCGGGAGGGTGCCGAAAGTGAAAAAAGGTGCTTTTGAGGCTAGAGTCCGCAGGAAAGCAGAGAGGGCCAAATTGTCTGGGGCATTTGAAGGGGTTCCAGGAGGCAGTGAGGACCAGCATCACTTTTCCCTGCTGGCACCTTTGCTGTGGCAGCAAAACCTGGACGTTTGTCTTTTTTTTTCTCCCGAGGGCGCCGAAAGTGAAAAAAGGTGTTTTGAGGATAGAGTCTGCAGAAAAGCAGAGAGGGCCAAATTGTCTGGGGTATTTGAAGGGGTTCCAGGAGGCAGTGAGGACCAGCATCACTTTTCCCCGCTGGCACCTTTGCTGTGGCAGCAAAAGCTGGACGTTTGTCTTATTTGCTCCAAACAGCGCCGAAAGTGAAAAACAGTGCTTTTGATGCTAGAGTTAGCAGGAAATCAGAGAGGGCCAAATTGTCTGAGGCATTTGAAGGGGTTCCAGGAGGCAGTGAGGACCAGCATCACTTTTCCCCGCTGGCACCTTTGCTGTGGCAGCAAAAGCTGGACGTTTATCTTTTTTCCTCAGGAGGGCGCCGAAAATGAAAAACGGTGCTTTTGAGGCTAGATTCCGCACGAAAGCAGAGAGGGCCAAATTGTCTGGGGCATTTGAAGGTGTTCCAGGAGGCAGTGAGGACCAGCATCACTTTTCCCCGCTGGCACCTTTGCTGTGGCAGCAAAAGCTGGACGTTTGTCTTTTTTGCTCCAAACAGCGCCGAAAGTGAAAAAAGCTGCTTTTGAGGCTAGAGTCCGCAGGAAAGCAGAGAGGGCCAAATTGCCTGAGGCATTTGAAGGGGTTCCAGGAGGCAGTGAGGACCAGCATCACTTTTCCTTGCTGGCACCTTTGCTGTGGCAGCAAAAGCTGGACGTTTGTCTTTTTTGCTCCAAACAGCGCCGAAAGTGAAAAAAGGTGCTTTTGAGGCTAGAGTGCGCAGGAAAGCAGAGAGGGCCAAATTGTCTGGGGCATTTGAAGGGGTTCCAGGAGGCAGTGAGGACCAGCATCACTTTTCCCCCCTGGCACCTTTGCTGTGGCAGCAAAACCTGGACGTCTGTCTTTTTTTTTCTCCCGAGGGCGCCGAAAGTGAAAAAAGGTGTTTTGAGGATAGAGTCTGCAGAAAAGCAGAGAGGGCCAAATTGTCTGGGGCATTTGAAGGGGTTCCAGGAGGCAGTGAGGACCAGCATCACTTTTCACCGCTGGCACCTTTGCTATGGCAGCAAAAGCTGGACGTTTGTCTTTTTTGCTCCAAACAGCGCCGAAAGTGAAAAAAGGTGCTTTTGAGGCTAGAGTCCGCAGGAAAGCAGAGAGGGCCAAATTGTCTGGGGGCATTTGAAGGGGTTCCAGGAGGCAGTGAGGACCAGCATCACTTTTCCCCGCTGGCACCTTTGCTGTGGCAGCAAAAGCTGGACGTTTGTCTTTTTTGCTCCAAACAGCGCCGAAAGTGAAAAAAGGTGCTTTTGAGACCAGAGTCTGAAGGAAAGCAGAGAGGGCCAAATTGTCTGGGGCATTTGAAGGGGTTCCAGGAGGCAGTGAGGACCAGCATCACTTTTCCCCGCTGGCACCTTTGCTGTGGCAGCAAAAGCTGGACGTTTGTCTTTTTTGCTCCAAACAGCGCCGAAAGTGAAAAAAGGTGCTTTTGAGGCTAGAGTGCGCAGGAAAGCAGAGAGGGCCAAATTGTCTGGGGCATTTGAAGGGGTTCCAAGAGGCAGTGAGGACCAGCATCACTTTTCCCCGCTGGCACCTTTGCTGTGGCAGCAAAACCTGGACGTTTGTCCTTTTTTTTCTCCCGAGGGTGCCGAAAGTGAAAAAAGGTGTTTTGAGGAGAGAGTCTGCAGAAAAGCAGAGAGGGCCAAATTGTCTGGGGCATTTGAAGGTGTTCCAGGAGGCAGTGAGGACCAGCATCACTTTTCCCCGCTGGCACCTTTGCTGTGGCAGCAAAAGCGGGACGTTTGTCTTTTTTACTCCAAACAGCGCCGAAAGTGAAAAACAGTGCTTTTGAGGCTAGAGTCCGCAGGAAAGCACAGAGGGCCAAATTGTCTGGGGCATTTGAAGGGGTTCCAGGAGGCAGTGACGACTAGCATCACTTTTCCCCGCTGGCACCTTTGCTGTGGCAGCAAAAGCTGGACGTTTATCTTTTTTCCTCAAGAGGGCGCCGAAAATGAAAAACGGTGCTTTTGAGGCTAGATTGCGCACGAAAGCAGAGAGGGCCAAATTGTCTGGGGCATTTGAAGGGGTTCCAGGAGGCAGTGAGGACCAGCATCACTTTTCCCCGCTGGCACCTTTGCTGTGGCAGCAAAAGCTGGACGTTTTTCTTTTTTGCTCCAAACAGCGCCGAAAGTGAAAAAAGCTGCTTTTGAGGCTAGAGTCCGCAGGAAAGCACAGAGGGCCAAATTGCCTGAGGCATTTGAAGGGGTTCCAGGAGGCAGTGAGGACCAGCATCACTTTTCCTTGCTGGCACCTTTGCTGTGGCAGCAAAAGCTGGACGTTTGTCTTTTTTCCTCTGGAGGGCGCCGAAAGTGAAAAAAGGTGCTTTTGAGGCTAGAGTCCGCAGGAAAGCAGAGAGGGCCAAATTGTCTGGGGCATTTGAAGGGGTTCCAGGAGGCAGTGAGGACCAGCATCACTTTTCCCCGCTGGCACCTTTGCTGTGGCAGCAAAAGCTGGACGTTTGTCTTTTTTCCTCCGGAGGGTGCCGAAAGTGAAAAAAGGTGCTTTTGAGGCTAGAGTCCGCAAGAAAGCAGAGAGGGCCAAATTGTCTGGGGCATTTGAAGGGGTTCCAGGAGGCAGTGAGGACTAGCATCACTATTCCCCGCTGGCACATTCGCTGTGGCAGCAAAAGCTGGACGTTTGTCTTTTTTCCTCCGGAGGGTGCCGAAAGTGAAAAAAGGTGCTTTTGAGGCTAGAGTCCGCAAGAAAGCAGAGAGGGCCAAATTGTCTGGGGCATTTGAAGGAGTTCCAGGAGACAGTGAGGACTAGCATCACTATTCCCCGCTGGCACCTTCGCTGTGGCAGCAAAAGCTGGACGTTTGTCTTTTTTGCTCCGGAGGGCGCCGAAAGTGAAAAAAGGTGCTTTTGAGGCTAGAGTCCGCAGGAAAGCAGAGAGGGCCAAATTGTTTGGGCATTTGAAGGTGTTCCAGGAGGCAGTGAGGACCAGCATCACTTTTCCCCGCTGGCACCTTTGCTGTGGCAGCAAAAGCTGGACGTTTGTCTTTTTTGCTCCAAACAGCGCCGAAAGTAAAAAACAGTGCTTTTGATGGTAGAGTTAGCAGGAAATCAGAGAGGGCCAAATTGTCTGAGGCATTTGAAGGGGTTCCAGGAGGCAGTGAGGACTAGCATCACTATTCCCCGCTGGCACCTTCGCTGTGGCAGCAAAAGCTGGACGTTTTTATTTTTTGCTCCAAACAGCGCCGAAAGTGAAAAAAGGTGCTTTTGAGGCTAGAGTGCGCAGGAAAGCAGAGAGGGCCAAATTGTCTGGGGCATTTGAAGGGGTTCCAGGAGGCAGTGAGGACCAGCATCACTTTTCCCCGCTGGCACCTTTGCTGTGGCAGCAAAAGCTGGACGTTTTTCTTTTTTCCTCCGGAGGGTGCCGAAAGTGAAAAAAGGTGCTTTTGAGGCTAGAGTGCGCAGGAAAGCAGAGAGGGCCAAATTGTCTGGGGCATTTGAAGGGGTTCCAGGAGGCAGTGAGGACCAGCATCACTTTTCCCCCCTGGCACCTTTGCTGTGGCAGCAAAACCTGGACGTCTGTCTTTTTTTTTCTCCCGAGGGCGCCGAAAGTGAAAAAAGGTGTTTTGAGGATAGAGTCTGCAGAAAAGCAGAGAGGGCCAAATTGTCTGGGGCATTTGAAGGGGTTCCAGGAGGCAGTGAGGACCAGCATCACTTTTCACCGCTGGCACCTTTGCTATGGCAGCAAAAGCTGGACGTTTGTCTTTTTTGCTCCAAACAGCGCCGAAAGTGAAAAAAGGTGCTTTTGAGGCTAGAGTCCGCAGGAAAGCAGAGAGGGCCAAATTGTCTGGGGGCATTTGAAGGGGTTCCAGGAGGCAGTGAGGACCAGCATCACTTTTCCCCGGTGGCACCTTTGCTGTGGCAGCAAAAGCTGGACGTTTGTCTTTTTTGCTCCAAACAGCGCCGAAAGTGAAAAAAGTTGCTTTTGAGACCAGAGTCTGAAGGAAAGCAGAGAGGGCCAAATTGTCTGGGGCATTTGAAGGGGTTCCAGGAAGCAGTGAGGACCAGCATCACTTTTCCCCGCTGGCACCTTTGCTGTGGCAGCAAAAGCTGGACGTTTGTCTTTTTTGCTCCAAACATCGCCGAAAGTGAAAAAAGGTGCTTTTGAGGCTAGAGTGCGCAGGAAAGCAGAGAGGGCCAAATTGTCTGGGGCATTTGAAGGGGTTCCAGGAGGCAGTGAGGACCAGCATCACTTTCCCCCGCTGGCACCTTTGCTGTGGCAGCAAAACCTGGACGTTTGTCCTTTTTTTTCTCCCGAGGGTGCCGAAAGTGAAAAAAGGTGTTTTGAGGATAGAGTCTGCAGAAAAGCAGAGAGGGCCAAATTGTCTGGGGCATTTGAAGGTGTTCCAGGAGGCAGTGAGGACCAGCATCACTTTTCCCCGCTGGCACCTTTGCTGTGGCAGCAAAAGCGGGACGTTTGTCTTTTTTACTCCAAACAGCGCCGAAAGTGAAAAACAGTGCTTTTGAGGCTAGAGTCCGCAGGAAAGCAGAGAGGGCCAAATTGTCTGGGGCATTTGAAGGGGTTCCAGGAGGCAGTGACGACTAGCATCACTTTTCCCTGCTGGCACCTTTGCTGTGGCAGCAAAAGCTGGACGTTTGTCTTTTTTCCTCTGGAGGGCGCCGAAAGTGAAAAAAGGTGCTTTTGAGGATAGAGTCCGCAGGAAAGCAGAGAGGGCCAAATTGTCTGGGGCGTTTGAAGGGGTTCCAGGAGGCAGTGAGGACCAGCATCACTTTTCCCCGCTGGCACCTTTGCTGTGGCAGCAAAAGCTGGACGTTTGTCTTTTTTCCTCGGGAGGGTGCCGAAAGTGAAAAAAGGTGCTTTTGAGGCTAGAGTCCGCAGGAAAGCAGAGAGGGCCAAATTGTCTGGGGCATTTGAAGGGGTTCCAGGAGGCAGTGAGGACCAGCATCACTTTTCCCTGCTGGCACCTTTGCTGTGGCAGCAAAACCTGGACGTTTGTCTTTTTTTTTCTCCCGAGGGCGCGGAAAGTGAAAAAAGGTGTTTTGAGGATAGAGTCTGCAGAAAAGCAGAGAGGGCCAAATTGTCTGGGGCATTTGAAGGGGTTCCAGGAGGCAGTGAGGACCAGCATCACTTTTCACCGCTGGCACCTTTGCTGTGGCAGCAAAACCCGGACGTTTGTCTTTTTTGCTCCAAACAGCGCCGAAAGTGAAAAACAGTGCTTTTGATGCTAGAGTTAGCAGGAAATCAGAGAGGGCCAAATTGTCTGAGGCATTTGAAGGGGTTCCAGGAGGCAGTGAGGACCAGCATCACTTTTCCCCGCTGGCACCTTTGCTGTGGCAGCAAAAGCTGGACGTTTATCTTTTTTCCTCAGGAGGGCGCCGAAAATGAAAAACGGTGCTTTTGAGGCTAGATTCCGCACGAAAGCAGAGAGGGCCAAATTGTCTGGGGCATTTGAAGGGGTTCCAGGAGGCAGTGAGGACCAGCATCACTTTTCCCCGCTGGCACCTTTGCTGTGGCAGCAAAAGCTGGACGTTTGTCTTTTTTGCTCCAAACAGCGCCGAAAGTGAAAAAAGCTGCTTTTGAGGCTAGAGTCCGCAGGAAAGCAGAGAGGGCCAAATTGCCTGAGGCATTTGAAGGGGTTCCAGGAGGCAGTGAGGACCAGCATCACTTTTCCTTGCTGGCACCTTTGCTGTGGCAGCAAAAGCTGGACGTTTGTCTTTTTTCCTCTGGAGGGCGCCGAAAGTGAAAAAAGGTGCTTTTGAGGCTAGAGTCCGCAAGAAAGCAGAGAGGGCCAAATTGTCTGGGGCATTTGAAGGGGTTCCAGGAGGCAGTGAGGACCAGCATCACTTTTCCCCGCTGGCACCTTTGCTGTGGCAGCAAAAGATGGACGTTTGTCTTTTTTGCTCCTGAGGTTGCCAAAAGTAAAAAAAGGTGCTTTTGAGGATGGAGTCGGCAGGAAAGCAGAGAGGGCCAAATTGTGTTGTGCATTTGAAGCGGTTCCAGGAGGCAATGAGGACCAGCATCACTTTTCCCCCCTGGCACCTTTGCTGTGGCAGCAAAACCTGGACGTCTGTCTTTTTTTTTCTCCCGAGGGCGCCGAAAGTGAAAAAAGGTGTTTTGAGGATAGAGTCTGCAGAAAAGCAGAGAGGGCCAAATTGTCTGGGGCATTTGAAGGGGTTCCAGGAGGCAGTGAGGACCAGCATCACTTTTCACCGCTGGCACCTTTGCTATGGCAGCAAAAGCTGGACGTTTGTCTTTTTTGCTCCAAACAGCGCCGAAAGTGAAAAAAGGTGCTTTTGAGGCTAGAGTCCGCAGGAAAGCAGAGAGGGCCAAATTGTCTGGGGGCATTTGAAGGGGTTCCAGGAGGCAGTGAGGACCAGCATCACTTTTCCCCGCTGGCACCTTTGCTGTGGCAGCAAAAGCTGGACGTTTGTCTTTTTTGCTCCAAACAGCGCCGAAAGTGAAAAAAGTTGCTTTTGAGACCAGAGTCTGAAGGAAAGCAGAGAGGGCCAAATTGTCTGGGGCATTTGAAGGGGTTCCAGGAGGCAGTGAGGACCAGCATCACTTTTCCCCGCTGGCACCTTTGCTGTGGCAGCAAAAGCTGGACGTTTGTCTTTTTTGCTCCAAACAGCGCCGAAAGTGAAAAAAGGTGCTTTTGAGGCTAGAGTGCGCAGGAAAGCAGAGAGGGCCAAATTGTCTGGGGCATTTGAAGGGGTTCCAGGAGGCAGTGAGGACCAGCATCACTTTTCCCCGCTGGCACCTTTGCTGTGGCAGCAAAACCTGGACGTTTGTCCTTTTTTTTCTCCCGAGGGTGCCGAAAGTGAAAAAAGGTGTTTTGAGGATAGAGTCTGCAGAAAAGCAGAGAGGGCCAAATTGTCTGGGGCATTTGAAGGTTTTCCAGGAGGCAGTGAGGACCAGCATCACTTTTCCCCGCTGGCACCTTTGCTGTGGCAGCAAAAGCGGGACGTTTGTCTTTTTTACTCCAAACAGCGCCGAAAGTGAAAAACAGTGCTTTTGAGGCTAGAGTCCGCAGGAAAGCACAGAGGGCCAAATTGTCTGGGGCATTTGAAGGGGTTCCAGGAGGCAGTGACGACTAGCATCACTTTTCCCTGCTGGCACCTTTGCTGTGGCAGCAAAAGCTGGACGTTTGTCTTTTTTCCTCTGGAGGGCGCCGAAAGTGAAAAAAGGTGCTTTTGAGGATAGAGTCCGCAGGAAAGCAGAGAGGGCCAAATTGTCTGGGGCGTTTGAAGGGGTTCCAGGAGGCAGTGAGGACCAGCATCACTTTTCCCCGCTGGCACCTTTGCTGTGGCAGCAAAAGCTGGACGTTTGTCTTTTTTGCTCCAAACAGCGCCGAAAGTGAAAAAAGGTGCTTTTGAGACCAGAGTCTGAAGGAAAGCAGAGAGGGCCAAATTGTCTGGGGCATTTGAAGGGGTTCCAGGAAGCAGTGAGGACCAGCATCACTTTTCCCCGCTGGCACCTTTGCTGTGGCAGCAAAAGCTGGACGTTTGTCTTTTTTGCTCCAAACATCGCCGAAAGTGAAAAAAGGTGCTTTTGAGGCTAGAGTGCGCAGGAAAGCAGAGAGGGCCAAATTGTCTGGGGCATTTGAAGGGGTTCCAGGAGGCAGTGAGGACCAGCATCACTTTCCCCCGCTGGCACCTTTGCTGTGGCAGCAAAACCTGGACGTTTGTCCTTTTTTTTCTCCCGAGGGTGCCGAAAGTGAAAAAAGGTGTTTTGAGGATAGAGTCTGCAGAAAAGCAGAGAGGGCCAAATTGTCTGGGGCATTTGAAGGTGTTCCAGGAGGCAGTGAGGACCAGCATCACTTTTCCCCGCTGGCACCTTTGCTGTGGCAGCAAAAGCGGGACGTTTGTCTTTTTTACTCCAAACAGCGCCGAAAGTGAAAAACAGTGCTTTTGAGGCTAGAGTCCGCAGGAAAGCAGAGAGGGCCAAATTGTCTGGGGCATTTGAAGGGGTTCCAGGAGGCAGTGACGACTAGCATCACTTTTCCCTGCTGGCACCTTTGCTGTGGCAGCAAAAGCTGGACGTTTGTCTTTTTTCCTCTGGAGGGCGCCGAAAGTGAAAAAAGGTGCTTTTGAGGATAGAGTCCGCAGGAAAGCAGAGAGGGCCAAATTGTCTGGGGCGTTTGAAGGGGTTCCAGGAGGCAGTGAGGACCAGCATCACTTTTCCCCGCTGGCACCTTTGCTGTGGCAGCAAAAGCTGGACGTTTGTCTTTTTTCCTCGGGAGGGTGCCGAAAGTGAAAAAAGGTGCTTTTGAGGCTAGAGTCCGCAGGAAAGCAGAGAGGGCCAAATTGTCTGGGGCATTTGAAGGGGTTCCAGGAGGCAGTGAGGACCAGCATCACTTTTCCCTGCTGGCACCTTTGCTGTGGCAGCAAAACCTGGACGTTTGTCTTTTTTTTTCTCCCGAGGGCGCGGAAAGTGAAAAAAGGTGTTTTGAGGATAGAGTCTGCAGAAAAGCAGAGAGGGCCAAATTGTCTGGGGTATTTGAAGGGGTTCCAGGAGGCAGTGAGGACCAGCATCACTTTTCCCCGCTGGCACCTTTGCTGTGGCAGCAAAAGCTGGACGTTTGTCTTATTTGCTCCAAACAGCGCCGAAAGTGAAAAACAGTGCTTTTGATGCTAGAGTTAGCAGGAAATCAGAGAGGGCCAAATTGTCTGAGGCATTTGAAGGGGTTCCAGGAGGCAGTGAGGACCAGCATCACTTTTCCCCGCTGGCACCTTTGCTGTGGCAGCAAAAGCTGGACGTTTATCTTTTTTCCTCAGGAGGGCGCCGAAAATGAAAAACGGTGCTTTTGAGGCTAGATTCCGCAGGAAAGCAGAGAGGGCCAAATTGTCTGGGGCATTTGAAGGGGTTCCAGGAGGCAGTGAGGACCAGCATCACTTTTCCCCGCTGGCACCTTTGCTGTGGCAGCAAAAGCTGGACGTTTGTCTTTTTTGCTCCAAACAGCGCCGAAAGTGAAAAAAGCTGCTTTTGAGGCTAGAGTCCGCAGGAAAGCAGAGAGGGCCAAATTGCCTGAGGCATTTGAAGGGGTTCCAGGAGGCAGTGAGGACCAGCATCACTTTTCCTTGCTGGCACCTTTGCTGTGGCAGCAAAAGCTGGACGTTTGTCTTTTTTCCTCTGGAGGGCGCCGAAAGTGAAAAAAGGTGCTTTTGAGGCTAGAGTCCGCAAGAAAGCAGAGAGGGCCAAATTGTCTGGGGCATTTGAAGGGGTTCCAGGAGGCAGTGAGGACCAGCATCACTTTTCCCCGCTGGCACCTTTGCTGTGGCAGCAAAAGATGGACGTTTGTCTTTTTTGCTCCTGAGGTTGCCAAAAGTAAAAAAAGGTGCTTTTGAGGATGGAGTCGGCAGGAAAGCAGAGAGGGCCAAATTGTGTTGTGCATTTGAAGCGGTTCCAGGAGGCAATGAGGACCAGCATCACTTTTCCCCCCTGGCACCTTTGCTGTGGCAGCAAAACCTGGACGTCTGTCTTTTTTTTTCTCCCGAGGGCGCCGAAAGTGAAAAAAGGTGTTTTGAGGATAGAGTCTGCAGAAAAGCAGAGAGGGCCAAATTGTCTGGGGCATTTGAAGGGGTTCCAGGAGGCAGTGAGGACCAGCATCACTTTTCACCGCTGGCACCTTTGCTATGGCAGCAAAAGCTGGACGTTTGTCTTTTTTGCTCCAAACAGCGCCGAAAGTGAAAAAAGGTGCTTTTGAGGCTAGAGTCCGCAGGAAAGCAGAGAGGGCCAAATTGTCTGGGGGCATTTGAAGGGGTTCCAGGAGGCAGTGAGGACCAGCATCACTTTTCCCCGCTGGCACCTTTGCTGTGGCAGCAAAAGCTGGACGTTTGTCTTTTTTGCTCCAAACAGCGCCGAAAGTGAAAAAAGTTGCTTTTGAGACCAGAGTCTGAAGGAAAGCAGAGAGGGCCAAATTGTCTGGGGCATTTGAAGGGGTTCCAGGAGGCAGTGACGACTAGCATCACTTTTCCCTGCTGGCACCTTTGCTGTGGCAGCAAAAGCTGGACGTTTGTCTTTTTTCCTCTGGAGGGCGCCGAAAGTGAAAAAAGGTGCTTTTGAGGATAGAGTCCGCAGGAAAGCAGAGAGGGCCAAATTGTCTGGGGCGTTTGAAGGGGTTCCAGGAGGCAGTGAGGACCAGCATCACTTTTCCCCGCTGGCACCTTTGCTGTGGCAGCAAAAGCTGGACGTTTGTCTTTTTTCCTCGGGAGGGTGCCGAAAGTAAAAAAAGGTGCTTTTGAGGCTAGAGTCCGCAGGAAAGCAGAGAGGGCCAAATTGTCTGGGGCATTTGAAGGGGTTCCAGGAGGCAGTGAGGACCAGCATCACTTTTCCCTGCTGGCACCTTTGCTGTGGCAGCAAAACCTGGACGTTTGTCTTTTTTTTTCTCCCGAGGGCGCCGAAAGTGAAAAAAGGTTTTTTGAGGATAGAGTCTGCAGAAAAGCAGAGAGGGCCAAATTGTCTGGGGTATTTGAAGGGGTTCCAGGAGGCAGTGAGGACCAGCATCACTTTTCCCCGCTGGCACCTTTGCTGTGGCAGCAAAATCTGGACGTTTGTCTTTTTTGCTCCAAACAGCGCCGAAAGTGAAAAAAGCTGCTTTTGAGGCTAGAGTCCGCAGGAAAGCAGAGAGGGCCAAATTGTCTGGGGCATTTGAAGGGGTTCCAGGAGGCAGTGAGGACCAGCATCACTTTTCCCCACTGGCACCTTTGCTGTGGCAGCAAAACCTGGACGTTTGTCTTTTTTCCTCCGGAGGGTGCCGAAAGTGAAAAAAGGTGCTTTTGAGGCTAGAGTCCGCAAGAAAGCAGAGAGGGCCAAATTGTCTGGGGCATTTGAAGGGGTTCCAGGAGGCAGTGAGGACTAGCATCACTATTCCCCGCTGGCACCTTCGCTGTGGCAGCAAAAGCTGGACGTTTGTCTTTTTTCCTCCGGAGGGTGCCGAAAGTGAAAAAAGGTGCTTTTGAGGCTAGAGTCCGATAGAAAGCAGAGAGGGCCAAATTGTCTGGGGCATTTGAAGGAGTTCCAGGAGACAGTGAGGACTAGCATCACTATTCCCCGCTGGCACCTTCGCTGTGGCAGCAAAAGCTGGACGTTTGTCTTTTTTGCTCCGGAGGGCGCCGAAAGTGAAAAAAGGTGCTTTTGAGGCTAGAGTCCGCAGGAAAGCAGAGAGGGCCAAATTGTTTGGGCATTTGAAGGTGTTCCAGGAGGCAGTGAGGACCAGCATCACTTTTCCCCGCTGGCACCTTTGCTGTGGCAGCAAAAGCTGGACGTTTATCTTTTTTCCTCCGGAGGGCGCCGAAAATGAAAAACGGTGCTTTTGAGGCTAGATTCTGCACGAAAGCAGAGAGGGCCAAATTGTCTGGGGCATTTGAAGGGGTTCCAGGAGGCAGTGAGGACCAGCATCACTTTTCCCCGCTGGCACCTTTGCTGTGGCAGCAAAAGCTGGACGTTTGTCTTTTTTGCTCCAAACAGCGCCGAAAGTGAAAAAAGGTGCTTTTGAGGCTAGAGTCCGCAGGAAAGCAGAGAGGGCCAAATTGCCTGAGGCATTTGAAGGGGTTCCAGGAGGCAGTGAGGACCAGCATCACTTTTCCTTGCTGGCACCTTTGCTGTGGCAGCAAAAGCTGGACGTTTGTCTTTTTTCCTCTGGAGGGCGCCGAAAGTGAAAAAAGGTGCTTTTGAGGCTAGAGTCCGCAGGAAAGCAGAGAGGGCCAAATTGTCTGGGGCATTTGAAGGGGTTCCAGGAGGCAATGAGGACCAGCATCACTTTTCCCCGCTGGCACCTTTGCTGTGGCAGCAAAATCTGGACGTTTGTCTTTTTTGCTCCAAACAGCGCCGAAAGTGAAAAAAGGTGCTTTTGAGGCTAGAGTGCGCAGGAAAGCAGAGAGGGCCAAATTGTCTGGGGCATTTGAAGGGGTTCCAGGAGGCAGTGAGGACCAGCATCACTTTTCCCCGCTGGCACCTTTGCTGTGGCAGCAAAAGCTGGACGTTTGTCTTTTTTCCTCCGGAGGGTGCCGAAAGTGAAAAAAGGTGCTTTTGAGGCTAGAGTCCGCAAGAAAGCAGAGAGGGCCAAATTGTCTGGTGCATTTGAAGGGGTTCCAGGAGGCAGTGAGGACCAGCATCACTTTTCCCCGCTGGCACCTTTGCTGTGGCAGCAAAAGCTGGACGTTTGTCTTTTTTCCTCCGGAAGGTGCCGAAAGTGAAAAAAGGTGCTTTTGAGGCTAGAGTGCGCAGGAAAGCAGAGAGGGCCAAATTGTCTGGGGCATTTGAAGGGGTTCCAGGAGGCAGTGAGGACCAGCATCACTTTTCCCCGCTGGCACCTTTGCTGTGGCAGCAAAACCTGGACGTTTGTCTTTTTTTTTCTCCCGAGGGCGCCGAAAGTGAAAAAAGGTGTTTTGAGGATAGAGTCTGCAGAAAAGCAGAGAGGGCCAAATTGTCTGGGGCATTTGAAGGGGTTCCAGGAGGCAGTGAGGACCAGCATCACTTTTCCCCGCTGGCACCTTTGCTATGGCAGCAAAAGCTGGACGTTTGTCTTTTTTGCTCCAAACAGCGCCGAAAGTGAAAAACAGTGCTTTTGAGGCTAGAGTTAGCAGGAAAGCAGAGAGGGCCAAATTGTCTGAGGCATTTGAAGAGGTTCCAGGAGGCAGTGAGGACCAGCATCACTTTTCCCCGCTGGCACATTTGCTGTGGCAGCAAAAGCTGGACGTTTGTCTTTTTTGCTCCAAACAGCGCCGAAAGTGAAAAAAGGTGCTTTTGAGACTAGAGTCCGCAGGAAAGCAGAGAGGGCCAAATTGTCTGGGGCATTTGAAGGGGTTCCAGGAGACAGTGAGGACTAGCATCACTTTTCCCCGCTGGCACCTTTGCTGTGGCATCAAAACCTGGACGTTTGTCTTTTTTGCTCCAAACAGCGCCGAAAGTGAAAAACAGTGCTTTTGAGGGTAGAGTCCGCAGGAAAGCAGAGAGGGCCAAATTGTCTGGGGCATTTTAAGGGGTTCCAGGAGGCAGTGAGGACCAGCATCACTTTTCCCCGCTGGCACCTTTGCTGTGGCAGCAAAAGCTGGACGTTTTTCTTTTTTCCTCCGGAGGGTGCCGAAAATGAAAAACGGTGCTTTTGAGGCTAGAGTGCGCAGGAAAGCAGAGAGGGCCAAATTGTCTGGGGCATTTGAAGGGGTTCCAGGAGGCAGTGAGGACCAGCATCACTTTTCCCCGCTGGCACCTTTGCTGTGGCAGCAAAACCTGGACGTTTACCTTTTTTCCTCCCTAGGGCGCCAAAACTGAAAAAAAGGTGCTTTTGAGGCTAGAGTCCGCAGGAAAGCAGAGAGGGCCAAATTGTCTGGGGCATTTGAAGGGGTTCCAGGAGGCAGTGAGGACCAGCATCACTTTTCCCCGCTGGCACCTTTGCTGTGGCAGCAAAACCTGGACGTTTGTCTTTTTTGCTCCAAACAGCGCCGAAAGTGAAAAACAGTGCTTTTGAGGCTAGAGTTAGCAGGAAAGCAGAGAGGGCCAAATTGTCTGGGGCATTTGAAGGGGTTCCAGGAGGCAGTGAGGACCAGCATCACTTTTCCCCGCTGGCACCTTTGCTGTGGCAGCAAAAGCTGGACGTTTATCTTTTTTTCTCCCGAGGGCGCCAAAACTGAAAAAAAGGTGCTTTTGAGGCTAGAGTCCGCAGGAAAGCAGAGAGGGCCAAATTGTCTGGGGCATTTGAAGGGGTTCCAGGAGGCAGTGAGGACCAGCATCACTTTTCCCCGCTGGCACCTTTGCTGTGGCAGCAAAAGCTGGACGTTTGTCTTTTTTGCTCCAAACAGCGCCGAAAGTGAAAAACAGTGCTTTTTAGGCTAGAGTTAGCAGGAAAGCAGAGAGGGCCAAATTGTCTGAGGCATTTGAAGGGGTTCCAGGAGGCAGTGAGGACCAGCATCACTTTTCCCCGCTGGCACCTTTGCTGTGGCAGCAAAAGCTGGACGTTTGTCTTTTTTGCTCCAAACAGCGCCGAAAGTGAAAAAAGGTGCTTTTGAGGCTAGAGTCCGCAGGAAAGCAGAGAGGGCCAAATTGCCTGGGGCATTTGAAGGGGTTCCAGGAGGCAGTGAGGACCAGCATCACTTTTCCCCGCTGGCACCTTTGCTGTGGCAGCAAAACCTGGACGTTTATCTTTTTTCCTCCGGAGGGCGCCGAAAATGAAAAACGGTGCTTTTGAGGCTAGAGTCCGCAGGAAAGCAGAGAGGGCCAAATTGTCTGGGGCATTTGAAGGGGTTCCAGGAGGCAGTGAGGACCAGCATCACTTTTCCCCGCTGGCACCTTTGCTGTGGCATCAAAACCTGGACGTTTGTCTTTTTTGTTCCAAACAGCGCCGAAAGTGAAAAAAGGTGCTTTTGAGGCTAGAGTGCGCAGGAAAGCAGAGAGGGCCAAATTGTCTGAGGCATTTGAAGGGGTTCCAGGAGGCAGTGAGGACCAGCATCACTTTTCCCCGCTGGCACCTTTGCTGTGGCAGCAAAACCTGGACGTTTATCTTTTTTTCCTCCGGAGGGCGCCAAAACTGAAAAAAGGTGCTTTTGAGGCTAGAGTGCGCAGGAAAGCACAGAGGGCCAAATTATATGGGGCATTTGAAGGGGTTCCAGGAGGCAGTGAGGACTAGCATCACTTTTCCCCGCTGGCACCTTTGCTGTGGCAGCAAAACCTGGACGTTTGTCTTTTTTCCTCCGGAGGGTGCCGAAAATGAAAAACGGTGCTTTTGAGGCTAGAGTGCGCAGGAAAGCACAGAGGGCCAAATTGTCTGGGGCATTTGATGGGGTTCCAGGAGGCAGTGAGGACCAGCATCACTTTTCCCCGCTGGCACCTTTGCTATGGCAGCAAAAGCTGGACGTTTGTCTTTTTTGCTCCAAACAGCGCCGAAAATGAAAAACAGTGCTTTTGAGGCTAGAGTTAGCAGGAAAGCAGAGAGGGCCAAATTGTCTGAGGCATTTGAAGAGGTTCCAGGAGGCAGTGAGGACCAGCATCACTTTTCCCCGCTGGCACCTTTGCTGTGGCAGCAAAAGCTGGACGTTTGTCTTTTTTGCTCCAAACAGCGCCGAAAGTGAAAAAAGGTGCTTTTGAGACTAGAGTCCGCAGGAAAGCAGAGAGGGCCAAATTGTCTGGGGCATTTGAAGGGGTTCCAGGAGACAGTGAGGACTAGCATCACTTTTCCCCGCTGGCACCTTTGCTGTGGCATCAAAACCTGGACGTTTGTCTTTTTTGCTCTAAACAGCGCCGAAAGTGAAAAACAGTGCTTTTGAGGGTAGAGTCCGCAGGAAAGCAGAGAGGGCCAAATTGTCTGGGGCATTTTAAGGGGTTCCAGGAGGCAGTGAGGACCAGCATCACTTTTCCCCGCTGGCACCTTTGCTGTGGCAGCAAAAGCTGGACGTTTTTCTTTTTTCCTCCGGAGGGTGCCGAAAATGAAAAACGGTGCTTTTGAGGCTAGAGTGCGCAGGAAAGCAGAGAGGGCCAAATTGTCTGGGGCATTTGAAGGGGTTCCAGGAGGCAGTGAGGACCAGCATCACTTTTCCCCGCTGGCACCTTTGCTGTGGCAGCAAAACCTGGACGTTTACCTTTTTTCCTCCCTAGGGCGCCAAAACTGAAAAAAAGGTGCTTTTGAGGCTAGAGTCCGCAGGAAAGCAGAGAGGGCCAAATTGTCTGGGGCATTTGAAGGGGTTCCAGGAGGCAGTGAGGACCAGCATCACTTTTCCCCGCTGGCACCTTTGCTGTGGCAGCAAAACCTGGACGTTTGTCTTTTTTGCTCCAAACAGCGCCGAAAGTGAAAAACAGTGCTTTTGAGGCTAGAGTTAGCAGGAAAGCAGAGAGGGCCAAATTGTCTGGGGCATTTGAAGGGGTTCCAGGAGGCAGTGAGGACCAGCATCACTTTTCCCCGCTGGCACCTTTGCTGTGGCAGCAAAAGCTGGACGTTTATCTTTTTTTCTCCCGAGGGCGCCAAAACTGAAAAAAAGGTGCTTTTGAGGCTAGAGTCCGCAGGAAAGCAGAGAGGGCCAAATTGTCTGGGGCATTTGAAGGGGTTCCAGGAGGCAGTGAGGACCAGCATCACTTTTCCCCGCTGGCACCTTTGCTGTGGCAGCAAAAGCTGGACGTTTGTCTTTTTTGCTCCAAACAGCGCCGAAAGTGAAAAACAGTGCTTTTTAGGCTAGAGTTAGCAGGAAAGCAGAGAGGGCCAAATTGTCTGAGGCATTTGAAGGGGTTCCAGGAGGCAGTGAGGACCAGCATCACTTTTCCCCGCTGGCACCTTTGCTGTGGCAGCAAAAGCTGGACGTTTGTCTTTTTTGCTCCAAACAGCGCCGAAAGTGAAAAAAGGTGCTTTTGAGGCTAGAGTCCGCAGGAAAGCAGAGAGGGCCAAATTGCCTGGGGCATTTGAAGGGGTTCCAGGAGGCAGTGAGGACCAGCATCACTTTTCCCCGCTGGCACCTTTGCTGTGGCAGCAAAACCTGGACGTTTATCTTTTTTCCTCCGGAGGGCGCCGAAAATGAAAAACGGTGCTTTTGAGGCTAGAGTGCGCAGGAAAGCAGAGAGGGCCAAATTGTCTGGGGCATTTGAAGGGGTTCCAGGAGGCAGTGAGGACCAGCATCACTTTTCCCCGCTGGCACCTTTGCTGTGGCATCAAAACCTGGACGTTTGTCTTTTTTGTTCCAAACAGCGCCGAAAGTGAAAAAAGGTGCTTTTGAGGCTAGAGTGCGCAGGAAAGCAGAGAGGGCCAAATTGTCTGAGGCATTTGAAGGGGTTCCAGGAGGCAGTGAGGACCAGCATCACTTTTCCCCGCTGGCACCTTTGCTGTGGCAGCAAAACCTGGACGTTTATCTTTTTTTCCTCCGGAGGGCGCCAAAACTGAAAAAAGGTGCTTTTGAGGCTAGAGTGCGCAGGAAAGCACAGAGGGCCAAATTATATGGGGCATTTGAAGGGGTTCCAGGAGGCAGTGAGGACTAGCATCACTTTTCCCCGCTGGCACCTTTGCTGTGGCAGCAAAACCTGGACGTTTGTCTTTTTTCCTCCGGAGGGTGCCGAAAATGAAAAACGGTGCTTTTGAGGCTAGAGTGCGCAGGAAAGCACAGAGGGCCAAATTGTCTGGGGCATTTGATGGGGTTCCAGGAGGCAGTGAGGACCAGCATCACTTTTCCCCGCTGGCACCTTTGCTGTGGCAGCAAAAGCTGGACGTTTGTCTTTTTTCCTCCCGAGGGCGCCAAAACTGAAAAAAAGGTGCTTTTGAGGCTAGAGTCCGCAGGAAAGCAGAGAGGGCCAAATTGTCTGGGGCATTTGAAGGGGTTCCAGGAGGCAGTGAGGACCAGCATCACTTTTCCCCGCTGGCAACTTTGCTGTGGCAGCAAAAGCTGGACGTTTATCTTTTTTCCACCGGAGGGTGCCGAAAATGAAAAACGGTGCTTTTGAGGCTAGAGTCCGCAGGAAAGCACAGAGGGCCAAATTGTCTGGGGCATTTGAAGTGCTTCCAGGAGGCAGTGAGGACCAGCATCACTTTTCCCCGCTGGCACCTTTGCTGTGGCAGCAAAACCTGGACGTTTATCTTTTTTCCTCCCTAGGGGGCCAAAACTGAAAAAAAGGTGCTTTTGAGGATAGATTCCGCAGGAAAGCAGAGAGGGCCAAATTGTCTGGGGCATTTGAAGGGGTTCCAGGAGGCAGTGAGGACCAGCATCACTTTTCCCCGCTGGCACCTTTGCTGTGGCAGCAAAAGCTGGACGTTTGTCTTTTTTGCTCCAAACAGCGCCGAAAGTGAAAAACAGTGCTTTTGAGGTTAGAGTCCGCAGGAAAGCAGAGAGGGCCAAATTGTCTGAGGCATTTGAAGGGGTTCCAGGAGGCAGTGAGGACCAGCATCACTTTTCCCCGCTGGCACCTTTGCTGTGGCAGCAAAACCTGGACGTTTATCTTTTTTTCCTCCGGAGGGCGCCAAAACTGAAAAAAGGTGCTTTTGAGGCTAGAGTGCGCAGGAAAGCACAGAGGGCCAAATTATATGGGGCATTTGAAGGGGTTCCAGGAGGCAGTGAGGACTAGCATCACTTTTCCCCGCTGGCACCTTTGCTGTGGCAGCAAAACCTGGACGTTTGTCTTTTTTCCTCCGGAGGGTGCCGAAAATGAAAAACGGTGCTTTTAGGCTAGAGTGCGCAGGAAAGCACAGAGGGCCAAATTGTCTCGGGCATTTGATGGGGTTCCAGGAGGCAGTGAGGACCAGCATCACTTTTCCCCGCTGGCACCTTTGCTGTGGCAGCAAAAGCTGGACGTTTGTCTTTTTTCCTCCCGAGGGCGCCAAAACTGAAAAAAAGGTGCTTTTGAGGCTAGAGTCCGCAGGAAAGCAGAGAGGGCCAAATTGTCTGGGGCATTTGAAGGGGTTCCAGGAGGCAGTGAGGACCAGCATCACTTTTCCCCGCTGGCAACTTTGCTGTGGCAGCAAAAGCTGGACGTTTATCTTTTTTCCACCGGAGGGTGCCGAAAATGAAAAACGGTGCTTTTGAGGCTAGAGTCCGCAGGAAAGCACAGAGGGCCAAATTGTCTGGGGCATTTGAAGTGCTTCCAGGAGGCAGTGAGGACCAGCATCACTTTTCCTTGCTGGCACCTTTGCTGTGGCAGCAAAACCTGGACGTTTATCTTTTTTCCTCCCTAGGGGGCCAAAACTGAAAAAAAGGTGCTTTTGAGGATAGATTCCGCAGGAAAGCATAGAGGGCCAAATTGTCTGGGGCATTTGAAGGGGTTCCAGGAGGCAGTGAGGACCAGCATCACTTTTCCCCGCTGGCACCTTTGCTGTGGCAGCAAAAGCTGGACGTTTGTCTTTTTTGCTCCAAACAGCGCCGAAAGTGAAAAACAGTGCTTTTGAGGCTAGAGTGCGCAGGAAAGCAGAGAGGGCCAAATTGTCTGGGGCATTTGAAGGGGTTCCAGGAGGCAGTGAGGACCAGCATCACTTTTCCCCGCTGGCACCTTTGCTGTGGCAGAAAAAGCTGGACGTTTGTCTTTTTTGCTCCAAACAGCGCCGAAAGTGAAAAAAGGTGCTTTTGAGGCTAGAGTCCACAGGAAAGCAGAGAGGGCCAAATTGTCTGGGGCATTTGAAGGGGTTCAAGGAGGCAGTGAGGACCAGCATCACTTTTCCCCGCTGGCACCTTTGCTGTGGCAGCAAAGCCTGGACGTTTGTCTTTTTTGCTCCAAACAGCGTCGAAAGTGAAAAACAGTGCTTTTGATGCTAGAGTTATCTGGACATCAGAGAGGGCCAAATTGTCTGAGGCATTTGAAGGGGTTCCAGGAGGCAGTGAGGACCAGCATCACTTTTCCCCGCTGGCACCTTTGCTGTGGCAGCAAAAGCTGGATGTTTTTATTTTTTGCTCCAAACAGCGCCGAAAGTGAAAAAAGGTGCTTTTGAGGCTAGAGTGCGCAGGAAAGCAGAGAGGGCCAAATTGTCTGGGGCATTTGAAGGGGTTCCAGGAGGCAGTGAGGACCAGCATCACTTTTCCCCGCTGGCACCTTGGCTGTGGCAGCAAAAGCTGGACGTTTGTCTTTTTTGCTCCAAACAGCGCCGAAAATGAAAAAAGCTGCTTTTGAAGGTAGAGTGCGCAGGAAAGCAGAGAGGGCCAAATTGTCTGGGGCATTTGAAGGGGTTCCAGGAGGCAGTGAGGACCAGCATCACTTTTCCCCGCTGGCACCTTTGCTGTGGCAGCAAAAGCTGGATGTTTTTATTTTTTGCTCCAAACAGCGCCGAAAGTGAAAAAAGGTGCTTTTGAGGCTAGAGTGCGCAGGAAATCAGAGAGGGCCAAATTGTCTGAGGCATTTGAAGGGGTTCCAGGAAGCAGTGAGGACCAGCATCACTTTTCCCCGCTGGCACCTTGGCTGTGGCAGCAAAAGCTGGACGTTTGTCTTTTTTGATCCAAACAGCGCCGAAAGTGAAAAAAGCTTCTTTTGAGGGTAGAGTGCGCAGGAAAGCAGAGAGGGCCAAATTGTCTGGGGCATTTGAAGGGGTTCCAGGAGGCAGTGAGGACCAGCATCACTTTTCCCCGCTGGCACCTTGGCTGTGGCAGCAAAAGCTGGACGTTGGTCTTTTTTGCTCCGGATCGTGCCGAAAGTGAAAAAAGGTGCTTTTGAGGCTAGAGTGCGCAGGAAAGCAGAGAGGGCCAAATTGTGTGGGGCATTTGAAGGAGTTCCAGGAGACAGTGAGGACTAGCATCACTATTCCCCGCTGGCACCTTGGCTGTGGCAGCAAAAGCTGGACGTTTGTCTTTTTTGCTCCGGAGGGCGCCGAAAGTGAAAAAAGGTGCTTTTGAGGCTAGAGTCCGCAGGAAAGCAGAGAGGGCCAAATTGTTTGGGGCATTTGAAGGTGTTCCAGGAGGCAGTGAGGACCAGCATCACTTTTCCCCGCTGGCACCTTTGCTGTGGCAGCAAAACCTGGACGTTTATCTTTTTTCCTCCGGAGGGCGCCGAAAATGAAAAACGGTGCTTTTGAGGCTAGATTCCGCAGTAAAGCAGAGAGGGCCAAATTGTCTGGGGCATTTGAAGGGGTTCCAGGAGGCAGTGAGGACCAGCATCACTTTTCCTTGCTGGCACCTTTGCTGTGGCAGAAAAAGCTGGACGTTTGTCTTTTTTGCTCCAAACAGCGCCGAAAGTGAAAAAAGGTGCTTTTGAGGCTAGAGTCCACAGGAAAGCAGAGAGGGCCAAATTGTCTGGGGCATTTGAAGGGGTTCCAGGAGGCAGTGAGGACCAGCATCACTTTTCCCCGCTGGCACCTTTGCTGTGGCAGCAAAAGCTGGATGTTTTTATTTTTTGCTCCAAACAGCGCCGAAAGTGAAAAAAGGTGCTTTTGAGGCTAGAGTGCGCAGGAAATCAGAGAGGGCCAAATTGTCTGAGGCATTTGAAGGGGTTCCAGGAAGCAGTGAGGACCAGCATCACTTTTCCCCGCTGGCACCTTGGCTGTGGCAGCAAAAGCTGGACGTTTGTCTTTTTTGCTCCAAACAGCGCCGAAAGTGAAAAAAGCTGCTTTTGAGGCTAGAGTGCGCAGGAAAGCAGAGAGGGCCAAATTGTGTGGGGCATTTGAAGGAGTTCCAGGAGACAGTGAGGACTAGCATCACTATTCCCCGCTGGCACCTTGGCTGTGGCAGCAAAAGCTGGACGTTTGTCTTTTTTGCTCCGGAGGGCGCCGAAAGTGAAAAAAGGTGCTTTTGAGGCTAGAGTCCGCAGGAAAGCAGAGAGGGCCAAATTGTTTGGGGCATTTGAAGGTGTTCCAGGAGGCAGTGAGGACCAGCATCACTTTTCCCCGCTGGCACCTTTGCTGTGGCAGCAAAACCTGGACGTTTATCTTTTTTCCTCCGGAGGGCGCCGAAAATGAAAAACGGTGCTTTTGAGGCTAGATTCCGCAGTAAAGCAGAGAGGGCCAAATTGTCTGGGGCATTTGAAGGGGTTCCAGGAGGCAGTGAGGACCAGCATCACTTTTCCCCGCTGGCACCTTTGCTGTGGCAGAAAAAGCTGGACGTTTGTCTTTTTTGCTCCAAACAGCGCCGAAAGTGAAAAAAGGTGCTTTTGAGGCTAGAGTCCACAGGAAAGCAGAGAGGGCCAAATTGTCTGGGGCATTTGAAGGGGTTCCAGGAGGCAGTGAGGACCAGCATCACTTTTCCCCGCTGGCACCTTTGCTGTGGCAGCAAAGCCTGGACGTTTGTCTTTTTTGCTCCAAACAGCGCCGAAAGTGAAAAACAGTGCTTTTGATGCTAGAGTTATCTGGACATCAGAGAGGGCCAAATTGTCTGAGGCATTTGAAGGGGTTCCAGGAGGCAGTGAGGACCAGCATCACTTTTCCCCGCTGGCAGCTTTGCTGTGGCAGCAAAAGCTGGATGTTTTTATTTTTTGCTCCAAACAGCGCCGAAAGTGAAAAAAGGTGCTTTTGAGGCTAGAGTGCGCAGGAAAGCAGAGAGGGCCAAATTGTCTGGGGCATTTGAAGGGGTTCCAGGAGGCAGTGAGGACCAGCATCACTTTTCCCCGCTGGCACCTTTGCTGTGGCAGCAAAAGCTGGACGTTTGTCTTTTTTGCTCCAAACAGCACCGAAAATGAAAAAAGCTGCTTTTGAAGGTAGAGTGCGCAGGAAAGCATAGAGGGCCAAATTGTCTGGGGGCATTTGAAGGGGTTCCAGGAGGCAGTGAGGACCAGCATCACTTTTCCCCGCTGGCACCTTTGCTGTGGCATCAAAAGCTGGATGTTTTTATTTTTTGCTCCAAACAGCGCCGAAAGTGAAAAAAGGTGCTTTTGAGGCTAGAGTGCGCAGGAAATCAGAGAGGGCCAAATTGTCTGAGGCATTTGAAGGGGTTCCAGGAGACAGTGAGGACCAGCATCACTTTTCCCCGCTGGCACCTTGGCTGTGGCAGCAAAAGCTGGACGTTTGTCTTTTTTGCATCAAACAGCGCCGAAAGTGAAAAAAGGTGCTTTTGAGGCTAGAGTGCGCAGGAAAGCAGAGAGGGCCAAATTGTCTGGGGCATTTGAAGGGGTTCCAGGAGGCAGTGAGGACCAGCATCACTTTTCCCCGCTGGCACCTTGGCTGTGGCAGCAAAAGCTGGACGTTAGTCTTTTTTGCTCCGGATCGTGCCGAAAGTGAAAAAAGGTGCTTTTGAGGCTAGAGTGCGCAGGAAAGCAGAGAGGGCCAAATTGTGTGGGGCATTTGAAGGAGTTCCAGGAGACAGTGAGGACTAGCATCACTATTCCCCGCTGGCACCTTGGCTGTGGCAGCAAAAGCTGGACGTTTGTCTTTTTTGCTCCGGAGGACGCCGAAAGTGAAAAAAGGTGCTTTTGAGGCTAGAGTCCGCAGGAAAGCAGAGAGGGCCAAATTGTTTGGGGCATTTGAAGGTGTTCCAGGAGGCAGTGAGGACCAGCATCACTTTTCCCCGCTGGCACCTTTGCTGTGGCAGCAAAACCTGGACGTTTATCTTTTTTCCTCCGGAGGGTGCCGAAAATGAAAAACGGTGCTTTTGAGGCTAGATTCCGCAGTAAAGCAGAGAGGGCCAAATTGTCTGGGGCATTTGAAGGGGTTCCAGGAGGCAGTGAGGACCAGCATCACTTTTCCCCGCTGGCACCTTTGCTGTGGCAGAAAAAGCTGGACGTTTGTCTTTTTTGCTCCAAACAGCGCCGAAAGTGAAAAAAGGTGCTTTTGAGGCTAGAGTCCACAGGAAAGCAGAGAGGGCCAAATTGTCTGGGGCATTTGAAGGGGTTCCAGGAGGCAGTGAGGACCAGCATCACTTTTCCCCGCTGGCACCTTTGCTGTGGCAGCAAAGCCTGGACGTTTGTCTTTTTTGCTCCAAACAGCGCCGAAAGTGAAAAACAGTGCTTTTGATGCTAGAGTTATCTGGACATCAGAGAGGGCCAAATTGTCTGAGGCATTTGAAGGGGTTCCAGGAGGCAGTGAGGACCAGCATCACTTTTCCCCGCTGGCACCTTTGCTGTGGCAGCAAAAGCTGGATGTTTTTATTTTTTGCTCCAAACAGCGCCGAAAGTGAAAAAAGGTGCTTTTGAGGCTAGAGTGCGCAGGAAAGCAGAGAGGGCCAAATTGTCTGGGGCATTTGAAGGGGTTCCAGGAGGCAGTGAGGACCAGCATCACTTTTCCCCGCTGGCACCTTGGCTGTGGCAGCAAAAGCTGGACGTTTGTCTTTTTTGCTCCAAACAGCGCCGAAAATGAAAAAAGCTGCTTTTGAAGGTAGAGTGCGCAGGAAAGCAGAGAGGGCCAAATTGTCTGGGGCATTTGAAGGGGTTCCAGGAGGCAGTGAGGACCAGCATTACTTTTCCCCGCTGGCACCTTTGCTGTGGCGTCAAAACCTGGACGTTTATCTTTTTTCCTCCGGAGGGCGCCAAAACTGAAAAAAGGTGCTTTTGAGGCTAGAGTCCGCAGGAAAGCAGAGAGGGCCAAATTGTCTGGGGCATTTGAAGGGGTTCCAGGAGGCAGTGAGGACTAGCATCACTTTTCCCCGCTGGCACCTTTGCTGTGGCAGCAAAACCTGGATGTTTGTCTTTTTTCCTCCGGAGGGTGCCGAAAATGAAAAACGGTGCTTTTGAGGCTAGAGTGCGCAGGAAAGCAGAGAGGGCCAAATTGTCTGGGGCATTTGAAGGGGTTCCAGGAGGCAGTGAGGACCAGCATCACTTTTCCCCGTTGGCACCTTTGCTGTGGCAGCAAAACCTGGACGTTTATCTTTTTTCCTCCCGAGGGCGCCAAAACTGAAAAAAAGGTGCTTTTGAGGCTAGAGTGCGCAGGAAAGCAGAGAGGGCCAAATTATCTGGGGCATTTGAAGGGGTTCCAGGAGGCAGTGAGGACCAGCATCACTTTTCCCCGCTGGCACCTTTGCTGTGGCGGCAAATGTTGGACGTTTGTCTTTTTTGCTCCAAACAGCGCCGAAAGTGAAAAAAGGTGCTTTTGAGGCTAGAGTCCACAGGAAAGCAGAGAGGGCCAAATTGTCTGGGGCATTTGAAGGGGTTCCAGGAGGCAGTGAGGACCAGCATCACTTTTCCCCGCTGGCACCTTTGCTGTGGCAGCAAAAGCTGGACGTTTGTCTTTTTTGCTCCAAACAGCGCCGAAAGTGAAAAAAGGTGCTTTTGAGGCTAGAGTCCACAGGAAAGCAGAGAGGGCCAAATTGTCTGGGGCATTTGAAGGGGTTCCAGGAGGCAGTGAGGACCAGCATCACTTTTCCCCGCTGGCACCTTTGCTGTGGCAGCAAAAGCTGGACGTTTGTCTTTTTTGCTCCAAACAGCGCCGAAAATGAAAAAAGCTGCTTTTGAGGGCAGAGTCCGCAGGAAAGCAGAGAGGGCCAAATATTCTGGGGCATTTGAAGGGGTTCCAGGAGGCAGTGAGGACCAGCATCACTTTTCCCCGCTGGCACCTTTGCTGTGGCAGCAAAAGCTGGACGTTTGTCTTTTTTGCTCCAAACAGCGCCGAAAGTGAAAAAAGGTGCTTTTGAGGCTAGAGTGCGCAGGAAAGCAGAGAGGGCCAAATTGTCTGGGGCATTTGAAGGGGTTCCAGGAGACAGTGAGGACTAGCATCACTTTTCCCGCTGGCACCTTTGCTGTGGCAGCAAAACCTGGACGTTTATCTTTTTTCCTCCCGAGGGCGCCAAAACTGAAAAAAAGGTGCTTTTGAGGCTAGAGTGCGCAGGAAAGCAGAGAGGGCCAAATTGTCTGGGGCATTTGAAGGGGTTCCAGGAGGCAGTGAGGACCAGCATCACTTTTCCCCGCTGGCACCTTTGCTGTGGCAGCAAAAGCTGGACGTTTATCTTTTTTCCTCCGGAGGGCGCCAAAACTGAAAAAAGGTGCTTTTGAGGCTAGAGTGCGCAGGAAAGCAGAGAGGGCCAAATTGTCTGGGGCATTTGAAGGGGTTCCAGGAGGCAGTGACGACTAGCATCACTTTTCCAAGCTGGCACTATTGCTGTGGCAGCAAAAGCTGGACGTTTGTCTTTTTTCCTCTGGAGGACGCCGAAAGTGAAAAAAAGTTGCTTTTGAGGATAGATTCCGCAGGAAAGCAGAGAGGGCCAAATTGTCTGGGGCATTTGAAGGGGTTCCAGGAGGCAGTGAGGACCAGCATCACTTTTCCCCGCTGGCACCTTTGCTGTGGCAGCAAAAGCTGGACGTTTATCTTTTTTTCCTCCGGAGGGCGCCAAAACTGAAAAAAGGTGCTTTTGAGGCTAGAGTGCGCAGGAAAGCACAGAGGGCCAAATTATATGGGGCATTTGAAGGTGTTCCAGGAGGCAGTGAGGACTAGCATCACTTTTCCCCGCTGGCACCTTTGCTGTGGCAGCAAAACCTGGACGTTTGTCTTTTTTCCTCCGGAGGGTGCCGAAAATGAAAAACGGTGCTTTTAGGCTAGAGTCCGCAGGAAAGCACAGAGGGCCAAATTGTCTGGGGCATTTGATGGGGTTCCAGGAGGCAGTGAGGACCAGCATCACTTTTCCCCGCTGGCACCTTTGCTGTGGCAGCAAAAGCTGGACGTTTGTCTTTTTTCCTCCCGAGGGCGCCAAAACTGAAAAAAAGGTGCTTTTGAGGCTAGAGTCCGCAGGAAAGCAGAGAGGGCCAAATTGTCTGGGGCATTTGAAGGGGTTCCAGTAGGCAGTGAGGACCAGCATCACTTTTCCCCGCTGGCAACTTTGCTGTGGCAGCAAAAGCTGGACGTTTATCTTTTTTCCACCGGAGGGTGCCGAAAATGAAAAACGGTGCTTTTGAGGCTAGAGTCCGCAGGAAAGCACAGAGGGCCAAATTGTCTGGGGCATTTGAAGTGCTTCCAGGAGGCAGTGAGGACCAGCATCACTTTTCCCCGCTGGCACCTTTGCTGTGGCAGCAAATCCTGGACGTTTATCTTTTTTCCTCCCTAGGGGGCCAAAACTGAAAAAAAGGTGCTTTTGAGGATAGAGTCCGCAGGAAAGCAGAGAGGGCCAAATTGTCTGGGGCATTTGAAGGGGTTCCAGGAGGCAGTGAGGACCAGCATCACTTTTCCCCGCTGGCACCTTTGCTGTGGCAGCAAAAGCTGGACGTTTATCTTTTTTTCTCCGGAGGGCGCCAAAACTGAAAAAAAGGTGCTTTTGAGGATAGATTCCGCAGGAAAGCAGAGAGGGCCAAATTGTCTGGGGCATTTGAAGGGGTTCCAGGAGGCAGTGAGGACCAGCATCACTTTTCCCCGCTGGCACCTTTGCTGTGGCAGCAAAAGCTGGACGTTTGTCTTTTTTGCTCCAAACAGCGCCGAAAGTGAAAAACAGTGCTTTTGAGGTTAGAGTCCGCAGGAAAGCAGAGAGGGCCAAATTGTCTGGGGCATTTGAAGGGGTTCCAGGAGGCAGTGAGGACCAGCATCACTTTTCCCCGCTGGCACCTTTGCTGTGCAGAAAAAGCTGGACGTTTGTCTTTTTTGCTCCAAACAGCGCCGAAAGTGAAAAAAGGTGCTTTTGAGGCTAGAGTCCACAGGAAAGCAGAGAGGGCCAAATTGTCTGGGGCATTTGAAGGGGTTCCAGGAGGCAGTGAGGACCAGCATCACTTTTCCCCGCTGGCACCTTTGCTGTGGCAGCAAAGCCTGGACGTTTGTCTTTTTTGCTCCAAACAGCGCCGAAAGTGAAAAACAGTGCTTTTGATGCTAGAGATATCTGGACATCAGAGAGGCCAAATTGTCTGAGGCATTTGAAGGGGTTCCAGGAGGCAGTGAGGACCAGCATCACTTTTCCCCGCTGGCACCTTTGCTGTGGCAGCAAAAGCTGGATGTTTTTATTTTTTGCTCCAAACAGCGCCGAAAGTGAAAAAAGGTGCTTTTGAGGCTAGAGTGCGCAGGAAAGCAGAGAGGGCCAAATTGTCTGGGGCATTTGAAGGGGTTCCAGGAGGCAGTGAGGACCAGCATCACTTTTCCCCGCTGGCACCTTGGCTGTGGCAGCAAAAGCTGGACGTTTGTCTTTTTTGCTCCAAACAGCGCCGAAAATGAAAAAAGCTGCTTTTGAAGGTAGAGTGCGCAGGAAAGCAGAGAGGGCCAAATTGTCTGGGGCATTTGAAGGGGTTCCAGGAGGCAGTGAGGACCAGCATCACTTTTCCCCGCTGGCACCTTTGCTGTGGCAGCAAAAGCTGGATGTTTTTATTTTTTGCTCCAAACAGCGCCGAAAGTGAAAAAAGGTGCTTTTGAGGCTAGAGTGCGCAGGAAATCAGAGAGGGCCAAATTGTCTGAGGCATTTGAAGGGGTTCCAGGAGGCAGTGAGGACCAGCATCACTTTTCCCCGCTGGCACCTTTGCTGTGGCAGCAAAAGCTGGACGTTTGTCTTTTTTGATCCAAACAGCGCCGAAAGTGAAAAAAGCTGCTTTTGAGGGTAGAGTGCGCAGGAAAGCAGAGAGGGCCAAATTGTCTGGGGCATTTGAAGGGGTTCCAGGAGGCAGTGAGGACCAGCATCACTTTTCCCCGCTGGCACCTTGGCTGTGGCAGCAAAAGCTGGACGTTGGTCTTTTTTGCTCCGGATCGTGCCGAAAGTGAAAAAAGGTGCTTTTGAGGCTAGAGTGCGCAGGAAAGCAGAGAGGGCCAAATTGTGTGGGGCATTTGAAGGAGTTCCAGGAGACAGTGAGGACTAGCATCACTATTCCCCGCTGGCACCTTGGCTGTGGCAGCAAAAGCTGGACGTTTGTCTTTTTTGCTCCGGAGGGCGCCGAAAGTGAAAAAAGGTGCTTTTGAGGCTAGAGTCCGCAGGAAAGCAGAGAGGGCCAAATTGTTTGGGGCATTTGAAGGTGTTCCAGGAGGCAGTGAGGACCAGCATCACTTTTCCCCGCTGGCACCTTTGCTGTGGCAGCAAAACCTGGATGTTTGTCTTTTTTCCTCCGGAGGGTGCCGAAAATGAAAAACGGTGCTTTTGAGGCTAGATTCCGCAGTAAAGCAGAGAGGGCCAAATTGTCTGGGGCATTTGAAGGGGTTCCAGGAGGCAGTGAGGACCAGCATCACTTTTCCCCGTTGGCACCTTTGCTGTGGCAGCAAAACCTGGACGTTTATCTTTTTTCCTCCCGAGGGCGCCAAAACTGAAAAAAAGGTGATTTTGAGGCTAGAGTGCGCAGGAAAGCAGAGAGGGCCAAATTATCTGGGGCATTTGAAGGGGTTCCAGGAGGCAGTGAGGACCAGCATCACTTTTCCCCGCTGGCACCTTTGCTGTGGCGGCAAATGTTGGACGTTTGTCTTTTTTGCTCCAAACAGCGCCGAAAGTGAAAAAAGGTGCTTTTGAGGCTAGAGTCCACAGGAAAGCAGAGAGGGCCAAATTGTCTGGGGCATTTGAAGGGGTTCCAGGAGGCAGTGAGGACCAGCATCACTTTTCCCCGCTGGCACCTTTGCTGTGGCAGCAAAAGCTGGACGTTTGTCTTTTTTGCTCCAAACAGCGCCGAAAGTGAAAAAAGGTGCTTTTGAGGCTAGAGTCCACAGGAAAGCAGAGAGGGCCAAATTGTCTGGGCCATTTGAAGGGGTTCCAGGAGGCAGTGAGGACCAGCATCACTTTTCCCCGCTGGCACCTTTGCTGTGGCAGCAAAAGCTGGACGTTTGTCTTTTTTGCTCCAAACAGCGCCGAAAATGAAAAAAGCTGCTTTTGAGGGCAGAGTCCGCAGGAAAGCAGAGAGGGCCAAATATTCTGGGGCATTTGAAGGGGTTCCAGGAGGCAGTGAGGACCAGCATCCCTTTTCCCCGCTGGCACCTTTGCTGTGGCAGCAAAAGCTGGACGTTTGTCTTTTTTGCTCCAAACAGCGCCGAAAGTGAAAAAAGGTGCTTTTGAGGCTAGAGTGCGCAGGAAAGCAGAGAGGGCCAAATTGTCTGGGGCATTTGAAGGGGTTCCAGGAGACAGTGAGGACTAGCATCACTTGTCCCGCTGGCACCTTTGCTGTGGCAGCAAAACCTGGACGTTTATCTTTTTTCCTCCCGAGGGCGCCAAAACTGAAAAAAAGGTGCTTTTGAGGCTAGAGTGCGCAGGAAAGCAGAGAGGGCCAAATTGTCTGGGGCATTTGAAGGGGTTCCAGGAGGCAGTGAGGACCAGCATCACTTTTCCCCGCTGGCACCTTTGCTGTGGCAGCAAAAGCTGGACGTTTATCTTTTTTCCTCCGGAGGGCGCCAAAACTGAAAAAAGGTGCTTTTGAGGCTAGAGTGCGCAGGAAAGCAGAGAGGGCCAAATTGTCTGGGGCATTTGAAGGGGTTCCAGGAGGCAGTGACGACTAGCATCACTTTTCCAAGCTGGCACCTTTGCTGTGGCAGCATAAGCTGGACGTTTGTCTTTTTTCCTCTGGAGGGCGCCGAAAGTGAAAAAAAGTTGCTTTTGAGGATAGATTCCGCAGGAAAGCAGAGAGGGCCAAATTGTCTGGGGCATTTGAAGGGGTTCCAGGAGGCAGTGAGGACCAGCATCACTTTTCCCCGCTGGCACCTTTGCTGTGGCAGCAAAAGCTGGACGTTTATCTTTTTTTCCTCCGGAGGGCGCCAAAACTGAAAAAACGTGCTTTTGAGGCTAGAGTGCGCAGGAAAGCAGAGAGGGCCAAATTATATGGGGCATTTGAAGGGGTTCCAGGAGGCAGTGAGGACTAGCATCACTTTTCCCCGCTGGCACCTTTGCTGTGGCAGCAAAACCTGGACGTTTGTCTTTTTTCCTCCGGAGGGTGCCGAAAATGAAAAACGGTGCTTTTAGGCTAGAGTCCGCAGGAAAGCACAGAGGGCCAAATTGTCTGGGGCATTTGATGGGGTTCCAGGAGGCAGTGAGGACCAGCATCACTTTTCCCCGCTGGCACCTTTGCTGTGGCAGCAAAAGCTGGACGTTTGTCTTTTTTCCTCCCGAGGGCGCCAAAACTGAAAAAAAGGTGCTTTTGAGGATAGAGTCCGCAGGAAAGCAGAGAGGGCCAAATTGTCTGGGGCATTTGAAGGGGTTCCAGGAGGCAGTGAGGACCAGCATCACTTTTCCCCGCTGGCACCTTTGCTGTGGCAGCAAAAGCTGGACGTTTATCTTTTTTTCTCCGGAGGGCGCCAAAACTGAAAAAAAGGTGCTTTTGAGGATAGATTCCGCAGGAAAGCAGAGAGGGCCAAATTGTCTGGGGCATTTGAAGGGGTTCCAGGAGGCAGTGAGGACCAGCATCACTTTTCCCCGCTGGCACCTTTGCTGTGGCAGCAAAAGCTGGACGTTTGTCTTTTTTGCTCCAAACAGCGCCGAAAGTGAAAAACAGTGCTTTTGAGGTTAGAGTCCGCAGGAAAGCAGAGAGGGCCAAATTGTCTGGGGCATTTGAAGGGGTTCCAGGAGGCAGTGAGGACCAGCATCACTTTTCCCCGCTGGCACCTTTGCTGTGGCAGAAAAAGCTGGACGTTTGTCTTTTTTGCTCCAAACAGCGCCGAAAGTGAAAAAAGGTGCTTTTGAGGCTAGAGTCCACAGGAAAGCAGAGAGGGCCAAATTGTCTGGGGCATTTGAAGGGGTTCCAGGAGGCAGTGAGGACCAGCATCACTTTTCCCCGCTGGCACCTTTGCTGTGGCAGCAAAGCCTGGACGTTTGTCTTTTTTGCTCCAAACAGCGCCGAAAGTGAAAAACAGTGCTTTTGATGCTAGAGATATCTGGACATCAGAGAGGGCCAAATTGTCTGAGGCATTTGAAGGGGTTCCAGGAGGCAGTGAGGACCAGCATCACTTTTCCCCGCTGGCACCTTTGCTGTGGCAGCAAAAGCTGGATGTTTTTATTTTTTGCTCCAAACAGCGCCGAAAGTGAAAAAAGGTGCTTTTGAGGCTAGAGTGCGCAGGAAAGCAGAGAGGGCCAAATTGTCTGGGGCATTTGAAGGGGTTCCAGGAGGCAGTGAGGACCAGCATCACTTTTCCCCGCTGGCACCTTGGCTGTGGCAGCAAAAGCTGGACGTTTGTCTTTTTTGCTCCAAACAGCGCCGAAAATGAAAAAAGCTGCTTTTGAAGGTAGAGTGCGCAGGAAAGCAGAGAGGGCCAAATTGTCTGGGGCATTTGAAGGGGTTCCAGGAGGCAGTGAGGACCAGCATCACTTTTCCCCGCTGGCACCTTTGCTGTGGCAGCAAAGGCTGGATGTTTTTATTTTTTGCTCCAAACAGCGCCGAAAGTGAAAAAAGGTGCTTTTGAGGCTAGAGTGCGCAGGAAATCAGAGAGGGCCAAATTGTCTGAGGCATTTGAAGGGGTTCCAGGAGGCAGTGAGGACCAGCATCACTTTTCCCCGCTGGCACCTTGGCTGTGGCAGCAAAAGCTGGACGTTTGTCTTTTTTGATCCAAACAGCGCCGAAAGTGAAAAAAGCTGCTTTTGAGGGTAGAGTGCGCAGGAAAGCAGAGAGGGCCAAATTGTCTGGGGCATTTGAAGGGGTTCCAGGAGGCAGTGAGGACCAGCATCACTTTTCCCCGCTGGCACCTTGGCTGTGGCAGCAAAAGCTGGACGTTGGTCTTTTTTGCTCCGGATCGTGCCGAAAGTGAAAAAAGGTGCTTTTGAGGCTAGAGTGCGCAGGAAAGCAGAGAGGGCCAAATTGTGTGGGGCATTTGAAGGAGTTCCAGGAGACAGTGAGGACTAGCATCACTATTCCCCGCTGGCACCTTGGCTGTGGCAGCAAAAGCTGGACGTTTGTCTTTTTTGCTCCGGAGGGCGCCGAAAGTGAAAAAAGGTGCTTTTGAGGCTAGAGTCCGCAGGAAAGCAGAGATGGCCAAATTGTTTGGGGCATTTGAAGGTGTTCCAGGAGGCAGTGAGGACCAGCATCACTTTTCCCCGCTGGCACCTTTGCTGTGGCAGCAAAACCTGGACGTTTATCTTTTTTCCTCCGGAGGGCGCCGAAAATGAAAAACGGTGCTTTTGAGGCTAGATTCCGCAGTAAAGCAGAGAGGGCCAAATTGTCTGGGGCATTTGAAGGGGTTCCAGGAGGCAGTGAGGACCAGCATCACTTTTCCCCGCTGGCACCTTTGCTGTGGCAGCAAAAGCTGGATGTTTTTATTTTTTGCTCCAAACAGCGCCGAAAGTGAAAAAAGGTGCTTTTGAGGCTAGAGTGCGCAGGAAAGCAGAGAGGGCCAAATTGTCTGGGGCATTTGAAGGGGTTCCAGGAGGCAGTGAGGACCAGCATCACTTTTCCCCGCTGGCACCTTTGCTGTGGCAGAAAAAGCTGGACGTTTGTCTTTTTTGCTCCAAACAGCGCCGAAAGTGAAAAAAGGTGCTTTTGAGGCTAGAGTCCACAGGAAAGCAGAGAGGGCCAAATTGTCTGGGGCATTTGAAGGGGTTCCAGGAGGCAGTGAGGACCAGCATCACTTTTCCCCGCTGGCACCTTTGCTGTGGCAGCAAAGCCTGGACGTTTGTCTTTTTTGCTCCAAACAGCGCCGAAAGTGAAAAACAGTGCTTTTGATGCTAGAGTTATCTGGACATCAGAGAGGGCCAAATTGTCTGAGGCATTTGAAGGGGTTCCAGGAGGCAGTGAGGACCAGCATCACTTTTCCCCGCTGGCACCTTTGCTGTGGCAGCAAAAGCTTGATGTTTTTATTTTTTGCTCCAAACAGCGCCGAAAGTGAAAAAAGGTGCTTTTGAGGCTAGAGTGCGCAGGAAAGCAGAGAGGGCCAAATTGTCTGGGGCATTTGAAGGGGTTCCAGGAGGCAGTGAGGACCAGCATCACTTTTCCCCGCTGGCACCTTGGCTGTGGCAGCAAAAGCTGGACGTTTGTCTTTTTTGCTCCAAACAGCGCCGAAAATGAAAAAAGCTGCTTTTGAAGGTAGAGTGCGCAGGAAAGCAGAGAGGGCCAAATTGTCTGGGGCATTTGAAGGGGTTCCAGGAGGCAGTGAGGACCAGCATCACTTTTCCCCGCTGGCACCTTTGCTGTGGCAGCAAAAGCTGGATGTTTTTATTTTTTGCTCCAAACAGCGCCGAAAGAGAAAAAAGGTGCTTTTGAGGCTAGAGTGCGCAGGAAATCAGAGAGGGCCAAATTGTCTGAGGCATTTGAAGGGGTTCCAGGAGGCAGTGAGGACCAGCATCACTTTTCCCCGCTGGCACCTTGGCTGTGGCAGCAAAAGCTGGACGTTTGTCTTTTTTGATCCAAACAGCGCCGAAAGTGAAAAAAGCTGCTTTTGAGGGTAGAGTGCGCAGGAAAGCAGAGAGGGCCAAATTGTCTGGGGCATTTGAAGGGGTTCCAGGAGGCAGTGAGGACCAGCATCACTTTTCCCCGCTGGCACCTTGGCTGTGGCAGCAAAAGCTGGACGTTGGTCTTTTTTGCTCCGGATCGTGCCGAAAGTGAAAAAAGGTGCTTTTGAGGCTAGAGTGCGCAGGAAAGCAGAGAGGGCCAAATTGTGTGGGGCATTTGAAGGAGTTCCAGGAGACAGTGAGGACTAGCATCACTATTCCCCGCTGGCACCTTGGCTGTGGCAGCAAAAGCTGGACGTTTGTCTTTTTTGCTCCGGAGGGCGCCGAAAGTGAAAAAAGGTGCTTTTGAGGCTAGAGTCCGCAAGAAAGCAGAGAGGGCCAAATTGTGTGGGGCATTTGAAGGTGTTCCAGGAGGCAGTGAGGACCAGCATCACTTTTCCCCGCTGGCACCTTTGCTGTGGCAGCAAAACCTGGACGTTTATCTTTTTTCCTCCGGAGGGCGCCGAAAATGAAAAACGGTGCTTTTGAGGCTAGATTCCGCAGTAAAGCAGAGAGGGCCAAATTGTCTGGGGCATTTGAAGGGGTTCCAGGAGGCAGTGAGGACCAGCATCACTTTTCCCCGCTGGCACCTTTGCTGTGGCAGCAAAAGCTGGATGTTTTTATTTTTTGCTCCAAACAGCGCCGAAAGTGAAAAAAGGTGCTTTTGAGGCTAGAGTGCGCAGGAAAGCAGAGAGGGCCAAATTGTCTGGGGCATTTGAAGGGGTTCCAGGAGGCAGTGAGGACCAGCATCACTTTTCCCCGCTGGCACCTTTGCTGTGGCAGCAAAAGCTGGATGTTTTTATTTTTTGCTCCAAACAGCGCCGAAAGTGAAAAAAGGTGCTTTTGAGGCTAGAGTGCGCAGGAAAGCAGAGAGGGCCAAATTGTCTGGGGCATTTGAAGGGGTTCCAGGAGGCAGTGAGGACCAGCATCACTTTTCCCCGCTGGCACCTTGGCTGTGGCAGCAAAAGCTGGACGTTGGTCTTTTTTGCTCCAAACAGCGCCGAAAGTGAAAAAAGGTGCTTTTGAGGCTAGAGTGCGCAGGAAAGCAGAGAGGGCCAAATTGTCTGGGGCATTTTAAGGGGTTCCAGGAGGCAGTGAGGACCAGCATCACTTTTCCCCGCTGGAACCTTGGCTGTGGCAGCAAAGCCTGGACGTTTTTCTTTTTTGCTCCAAACAGCGCCGAAAGTGAAAAAAGGTGCTTTTGAGGCTAGAGTCCGCAGGAAAGCAGAGAGGGCCAAATTGTCTGGGGCATTTGAAGGGGTTCCAGGAGGCAGTGAGGACCAGCATCACTTTTCCCCGCTGGCACCTTTGCTGTGGCAGCAAAAGCTGGACGTTTGTCTTTTTTGCTCCAAACAGCGCCGAAAGTGAAAAAAGGTTCTTTTGAGGCTAGAGTCCGCAGGAAAGCACAGAGGGCCAAATTGTCTGGGGCATTTGAAGGGGTTCCAGGAGGCAGTGAGGACCAGCATCACTTTTCCCCGCTGGCACCTTTGCTGTGGCAGCAAAAGCTGGACGTTTGTATTTTTTGCTCCAAACAGCGCCGAAAGTGAAAAACAGTGCTTTTGAGGCTAGAGTCCGCAGGAAAGTAGAGAGGGCCAAATTGTCTGGGGCATTTGAAGGGGTTCCAGGAGGCAGTGAGGACCAGCATCACTTTTCCCCGCTGGCACCTTTGCTGTGGCGTCAAAACCTGGACGTTTGTCTTTTTTGCTCCAAACAGCGCCGAAAGTGAAAAAAGGTGCTTTTGAGGCTAGAGTGCGCAGGAAAGCAGAGAGGGCCAAATTGTCTGAGGCATTTGAAGGGGTTCCAGGAGGCAGTGAGGACCAGCATCACTTTTCCCCGCTGGCACCTTTGCTGTGGCAGCAAAACCTGGACGTTTATCTTTTTTCCTCCGGAGGGCGCCAAAACTGAAAAAAGGTGCTTTTGAGGCTAGAGTGCGCAGGAAAGCAGAGAGGGCCAAATTGTCTGGGGCATTTGAAGGGGTTCCAGGAGGCAGTGAGGACTAGCATCACTTTTCCCCGCTGGCACCTTTGCTGTGGCAGCAAAACCTGGATGTTTGTCTTTTTTCCTCCGGAGGGTGCCGAAAATGAAAAACGGTGCTTTTGAGGCTAGAGTGCGCAGGAAAGCAGAGAGGGCCAAATTGTCTGGGGCATTTGAAGGGGTTCCAGGAGGCAGTGAGGACCAGCATCACTTTTCCCCGTTGGCACCTTTGCTGTGGCAGCAAAACCTGGACGTTTATCTTTTTTCCTCCCGAGGGCGCCAAAACTGAAAAAAAGGTGCTTTTGAGGCTAGAGTGCGCAGGAAAGCAGAGAGGGCCAAATTGTCTGGGGCATTTGAAGGGGTTCCAGGAGGCAGTGAGGACCAGCATCACTTTTCCCCGCTGGCACCTTTGCTGTGGCAGCAAATGTTGGACGTTTGTCTTTTTTGCTCCAAACAGCGCCGAAAGTGAAAAAAGGTGCTTTTGAGGCTAGAGTCCACAGGAAAGCAGAGAGGGCCAAATTGTCTGGGGCATTTGAAGGGGTTCCAGGAGGCAGTGAGGACCAGCATCACTTTTCCCCGCTGGCACCTTTGCTGTGGCAGCAAAAGCTGGACGTTTGTCTTTTTTGCTCCAAACAGCGCCGAAAGTGAAAAAAGGTGCTTTTGAGGCTAGAGTCCACAGTAAAGCAGAGAGGGCCAAATTGTCTGGGGCATTTGAAGGGGTTCCAGGAGGCAGTGAGGACCAGCATCACTTTTCCCTGCTGGCACCTTTGCTGTGGCAGCAAAAGCTGGACGTTTGTCTTTTTTGCTCCAAACAGCGCCGAAAGTGAAAAAGGTGCTTTGAGGGCAGAGTCCGCAGGAAAGCAGAGAGGGCCAAATATTCTGGGGCATTTGAAGGGGTTCCAGGAGGCAGTGAGGACCAGCATCCCTTTTCCCTGCTGGCACCTTTGCTGTGGCAGCAAAAGCTGGACGTTTGTCTTTTTTGCTCCAAACAGCGCCGAAAGTGAAAAAAGGTGCTTTTGAGGCTAGAGTGCGCAGGAAAGCAGAGAGGGCCAAATTGTCTGGGGCATTTGAAGGGGTTCCAGGAGACAGTGAGGACTAGCATCACTTTTCCCGCTGGAACCTTTGCTGTGGCAGCAAAACCTGGACGTTTATCTTTTTTCCTCCCGAGGGCGCCAAAACTGAAAAAAAGGTGCTTTTGAGGCTAGAGTGCGCAGGAAAGCAGAGAGGGCCAAATTGTCTGGGGCATTTGAAGGGGTTCCAGGAGGCAGTGAGGACCAGCATCACTTTTCCCCGCTGGCACCTTTGCTGTGGCAGCAAAAGCTGGACGTTTATCTTTTTTCCTCCGGAGGGCGCCAAAACTGAAAAAAGGTGCTTTTGAGGCTAGAGTGCGCAGGAAAGCAGAGAGGGCCAAATTGTCTGGGGCATTTGAAGGGGTTCCAGGAGGCAGTGACGACTAGCATCACTTTTCCAAGCTGGCACCTTTGCTGTGGCAGCAAAAGCTGGACGTTTGTCTTTTTGCCTCTGGAGGGCGCCGAAAGTGAAAAAAAGTTGCTTTTGAGGATAGATTCCGCAGGAAAGCAGAGAGGGCCAAATTGTCTGGGGCATTTGAAGGGGTTCCAGGAGGCAGTGAGGACCAGCATCACTTTTCCCCACTGGCACCTTTGCTGTGGCAGCAAAACCTGGACGTTTGTCTTTTTTCTTCCGGAGGGCGCCGAAAGTGAAAAAAGGTGCTTTTGAGGCTAGAGTGCGCAGGAAAGCAGAGAGGGCCAAATTGTCTGGGGCGTTTGAAGGGGTTCCAGGAGGCAGTGAGGACCAGCATCACTTTTCCCCGCTGGCACCTTTGCTGTGGCAGCAAAAGCTGGACGTTTGTCTTTTTTGCTCCAAACAGCGCCGAAAATGAAAAAAGGTGCTTTTGAGGCAAGAGTGCGCAGGAAAGCAGAGAGGGCCAAATTGTCTGGGGCATTTGAAGGGGTTCCAGGAGGCAGTGAGGACCAGCATCACTTTTCCCCGCTGGCACCTTTGCTGTGGCAGCAAAAGCTGGACGTTTGTCTTTCTTGCTCCAAACAGCGCCGAAAGTGAAAAACAGTGCTTTTGAGGCTAGAGTCCGCAGGAAAGCTGAGAGGGCCAAATTGTCTGAGGCATTTGAAGAGGTTCCAGGAGGCAGTGAGGACCAGCATCACTTTTCCCCGCTGGCACCTTTGCTGTGGCAGCAAAAGCTGGACGTTGGTCTTTTTTGCTCCAAACAGCGCCGAAAGTGAAAAAAGGTGCTTTTGAGGCTAGAGTGCGCAGGAAAGCAGAGAGGGCCAAATTGTGTGGGGCATTTGAAGGAGTTCCAGGAGACAGTGAGGACTAGCATCACTTTTCCCCGCTGGCACCTTTGCTGTGGCAGCAAAACCTGGACGTTTGTCTTTTTTCTTCCGGAGGGCGCCGAAAGTGAAAAAGGTGCTTTTGAGGCTAGAGTCTGCAGGAAAGCAGAGAGGGCCAAATTGTCTGGGGCGTTTGAAGGGGTTCCAGGAGGCAGTGAGGACCAGCATCACTTTTCCCCGCTGGCACCTTTGCTGTGGCAGCAAAAGCTGGACGTTTGTCTTTTTTCCTCCGGAGGGCGCCAAAACTGAAAAAAGGTGCTTTTGAGGCTAGAGTGCGCAGGAAAGCAGAGAGGGCCAAATTGTCTGGGGCATTTGAAGGGGTTCCAGGAGGCAGTGAGGACTGGCATCACTTTTCCCCGCTGGCACCTTTGCTCTGGCAGCAAAACCTGGACGTTTATCTTTTTTCCTCCCGAGGGCGCCAAAACTGAAATAAAGGTGCTTTTGAGGATAGAGTCCGCAGGAAAGCAGAGAGGGCCAAATTGTCTGGGGCATTTGAAGGGGTTCCAGGAGGCAGTGAGGACCAGCATCACTTTTCCCCGCTGGCACCTTTGCTGTGGCAGCAAAACCTGGACGTTTATCTTTTTTCCTCCGGAGGGCGCCAAAACTGAAAAAAGGTGCTTTAGAGGCTAGAGTGCGCAGGAAAGCAGAGAGGGCCAAATTGTCTGGGGCATTTGAAGGGGTTCCAGGAGGCAGTGAGGACCAGCATCACTTTTCCCCGCTGGCACCTTTGCTGTGGCAGCAAAAGCTGGACGTTTGTCTTTTTTGCTCCAAACAGCGCCGAAAGTGAAAAAAGGTTCTTTTGAGGCTAGAGTCCGCAGGAAAGCACAGAGGGCCAAATTGTCTGGGGCATTTGAAGGGGTTCCAGGAGGCAGTGAGGACCAGCATCACTTTTCCCCGCTGGCACCTTTGCTGTGGCAGCAAAAGCTGGACGTTTGTATTTTTTGCTCCAAACAGCGCCGAAAGTGAAAAACAGTGCTTTTGAGGCTAGAGTCCGCAGGAAAGTAGAGAGGGCCAAATTGTCTGGGGCATTTGAAGGGGTTCCAGGAGGCAGTGAGGACCAGCATCACTTTTCCCCGCTGGCACCTTTGCTGTGGCGTCAAAACCTGGACGTTTGTCTTTTTTACTCCAAACAGCGCCGAAAGTGAAAAACGGTGCTTTTGAGGCTAGAGTGCGCAGGAAAGCAGAGAGGGCCAAATTGTCTGGGGCATTTGAAGGGGTTCCAGGAGGCAGTGAGGACCAGCATCACTTTTCCCCGCTGGCACCTTTGCTGTGGCAGCAAAACCTGGACGTTTATCTTTTTTCCTCCGGAGGGCGCCAAAACTGAAAAAAGGTGCTTTTGAGGCTAGAGTGCGCAGGAAAGCAGAGAGGGCCAAATTGTCTGGGGCATTTGAAGGGGTTCCAGGAGGCAGTGAGGACTAGCATCACTTTTCACCGCTGGCACCTTTGCTGTGGCAGCAAAACCTGGATGTTTGTCTTTTTTCCTCCGGAGGGTGCCGAAAAATGAAAAACGGTGCTTTTGAGGCTAGAGTGCGCAGGAAAGCAGAGAGGGCCAAATTGTCTGGGGCATTTGAAGGGGTTCCAGGAGGCAGTGAGGACCAGCATCACTTTTCCCCGTTGGCACCTTTGCTGTGGCAGCAAAACCTGGACGTTTATCTTTTTTCCTCCCGAGGGCGCCAAAACTGAAAAAAAGGTGCTTTTGAGGCTAGAGTGCGCAGGAAAGCAGAGAGGGCCAAATTGTCTGGGGCATTTGAAGGGGTTCCAGGAGGCAGTGAGGACCAGCATCACTTTTCCCCGCTGGCACCTTTGCTGTGGCAGCAAATGTTGGACGTTTGTCTTTTTTGCTCCAAACAGCGCCGAAAGTGAAAAAAGGTGCTTTTGAGGCTAGAGTCCACAGGAAAGCAGAGAGGGCCAAATTGTCTGGGGCATTTGAAGGGGTTCCAGGAGGCAGTGAGGACCAGCATCACTTTTCCCCGCTGGCACCTTTGCTGTGGCAGCAAAAGCTGGACGTTTGTCTTTTTTGCTCCAAACAGCGCCGAAAGTGAAAAAAGGTGCTTTTGAGGCTAGAGTCCACAGTAAAGCAGAGAGGGCCAAATTGTCTGGGGCATTTGAAGGGGTTCCAGGAGGCAGTGAGGACCAGCATCACTTTTCCCCGCTGGCACCTTTGCTGTGGCAGCAAAAGCTGGACGTTTGTCTTTTTTGCTCCAAACAGCGCCGAAAGTGAAAAAAGGTGCTTTTGAGGCTAGAGTGCGCAGGAAAGCAGAGAGGGCCAAATTGTCTGGGGCATTTGAAGGGGTTCCAGGAGACAGTGAGGACTAGCATCACTTTTCCCGCTGGAACCTTTGCTGTGGCAGCAAAACCTGGACGTTTATCTTTTTTCCTCCCGAGGGCGCCAAAACTGAAAAAAAGGTGCTTTTGAGGCTAGAGTGCGCAGGAAAGCAGAGAGGGCCAAATTGTCTGGGGCATTTGAAGGGGTTCCAGGAGGCAGTGAGGACCAGCATCACTTTTCCCCGCTGGCACCTTTGCTGTGGCAGCAAAAGCTGGACGTTTATCTTTTTTCCTCCGGAGGGCGCCAAAACTGAAAAAAGGTGCTTTTGAGGCTAGAGTGCGCAGGAAAGCAGAGAGGGCCAAATTGTCTGGGGCATTTGAAGGGGTTCCAGGAGGCAGTGACGACTAGCATCACTTTTCCAAGCTGGCACCTTTGCTGTGGCAGCAAAAGCTGGACGTTTGTCTTTTTGCCTCTGGAGGGCGCCGAAAGTGAAAAAAAGTTGCTTTTGAGGATAGATTCCGCAGGAAAGCAGAGAGGGCCAAATTGTCTGGGGCATTTGAAGGGGTTCCAGGAGGCAGTGAGGACCAGCATCACTTTTCCCCGCTGGCACCTTTGCTGTGGCAGCAAAACCTGGACGTTTGTCTTTTTTCTTCCGGAGGGCGCCGAAAGTGAAAAAAGGTGCTTTTGAGGCTAGAGTGCGCAGGAAAGCAGAGAGGGCCAAATTGTCTGGGGCGTTTGAAGGGGTTCCAGGAGGCAGTGAGGACCAGCATCACTTTTCCCCGCTGGCACCTTTGCTGTGGCAGCAAAAGCTGGACGTTTGTCTTTTTTGCTCCAAACAGCGCCGAAAATGAAAAAAGGTGCTTTTGAGGCAAGAGTGCGCAGGAAAGCAGAGAGGGCCAAATTGTCTGGGGCATTTGAAGGGGTTCCAGGAGGCAGTGAGGACCAGCATCACTTTTCCCCGCTGGCACCTTTGCTGTGGCAGCAAAAGCTGGACGTTTGTCTTTCTTGCTCCAAACAGCGCCGAAAGTGAAAAACAGTGCTTTTGAGGCTAGAGTCCGCAGGAAAGCTGAGAGGGCCAAATTGTCTGAGGCATTTGAAGAGGTTCCAGGAGGCAGTGAGGACCAGCATCACTTTTCCCCGCTGGCACCTTTGCTGTGGCAGCAAAAGCTGGACGTTGGTCTTTTTTGCTCCAAACAGCGCCGAAAGTGAAAAAAGGTGCTTTTGAGGCTAGAGTGCGCAGGAAAGCAGAGAGGGCCAAATTGTGTGGGGCATTTGAAGGAGTTCCAGGAGACAGTGAGGACTAGCATCACTTTTCCCCGCTGGCACCTTTGCTGTGGCAGCAAAACCTGGACGTTTGTCTTTTTTCTTCCGGAGGGCGCCGAAAGTGAAAAAAGGTGCTTTTGAGGCTAGAGTCTGCAGGAAAGCAGAGAGGGCCAAATTGTCTGGGGCATTTGAAGGGGTTCCAGGAGGCAGTGAGGACCAGCATCACTTTTCCCCGCTGGCACCTTTGCTGTGGCAGCAAAACCTGGACGTTTATCTTTTTTCCTCCGGAGGGCGCCAAAACTGAAAAAAGGTGCTTTAGAGGCTAGAGTGCGCAGGAAAGCAGAGAGGGCCAAATTGTCTGGGGCATTTGAAGGGGTTCCAGGAGGCAGTGACGACTAGCATCACTTTTCCCCGCTGGCACCTTTGCTGTGGCAGCAAAAGCTGGACGTTTGTCTTTTTTCCTCTGGAGGGCGCCGAAAGTGAAAAAAGGTGCTTTTGAGGATAGATTCCGCAGGAAAGCAGAGAGGGCCAAATTGTCTGGGGCATTTGAAGGGGTTCCAGGAGGCAGTGAGGACCAGCATCACTTTTCCCCGGTGGCACCTTTGCTGTGGCAGCAAAACCTGGACGTTTGTCTTTTTTCTTCCGGAGGGCGCCGAAAGTGAAAAAAGGTGCTTTTGAGGCTAGAGTCCGCAGGAAAGCAGAGAGGGCCAAATTGTCTGGGGCGTTTGAAGGGGTTCCAGGAGGCAGTGAGGACCAGCATCACTTTTCCCTGCTGGCACCTTTGCTGTGGCAGCAAAAGCTGGACGTTTGTATTTTTTGCTCCAAACAGCGCCGAAAGTGAAAAAAGGTGCTTTTGAGGCTAGAGTGCGCAGGAAAGCAGAGAGGGCCAAATTGTGTGGGGCATTTGAAGGAGTTCCAGGAGACAGTGAGGACTAGCATCACTTTTCCCCGCTGGCACCTTTGCTGTGGCAGCAAAACCTGGACGTTTGTCTTTTTTCTTCCGGAGGGCGCCGAAAGTGAAAAAAGGTGCTTTTGAGGTTAGAGTCCGCAGGAAAGCAGAGAGAGCCAAATTGTCTGGGGCGTTTGAAGGGGTTCCAGGAGGCAGTGAGGACCAGCATCACTTTTCCCCGCTGGCACCTTTGCTGTGGCAGCAAAAGCTGGACGTTTGTCTTTTTTGCTCCGGAGGGCGCCAAAACTGAAAAAAGGTGCTTTTGAGGCTAGAGTGCGCAGGAAAGCAGAGAGGGCCAAATTGTCTGGGGCATTTGAAGGGGTTCCAGGAGGCAGTGAGGACTAGCATCACTTTTCCCCGCTGGCACCTTTGCTGTGGCAGCAAAACCTGGACGTTTATCTTTTTTCCTCCCGAGGGCGCCAAAACTGAAAAAAAGGTGCTTTTGAGGATAGAGTCCGCAGGAAAGCAGAGAGGGCCAAATTGTCTGGGGCATTTGAAGGGGTTCCAGGAGGCAGTGAGGACCAGCATCACTTTTCCCCGCTGGCACCTTTGCTGTGGCAGCAAAACCTGGACGTTTATCTTTTTTCCTCCGGAGGGCGCCAAAACTGAAAAAAGGTGCTTTTGAGGCTAGAGTGCGCAGGAAAGCAGAGAGGGCCAAATTGTCTGGGGCATTTGAAGGGGTTCCAGGAGGCAGTGACGACTAGCATCACTTTTCCAAGCTGGCACCTTTGCTGTGGCAGCAAAAGCTGGACGTTTGTCTTTTTTCCTCTGGAGGGCGCCGAAAGTGAAAAAAGGTGCTTTTGAGGATAGATTCCGCAGGAAAGCAGAGAGGGCCAAATTTTCTGGGGCATTTGAAGGGGTTCCAGGAGGCAGTGAGGACCAGCATCACTTTTCCAAGCTGGCACCTTTGCTGTGGCAGCAAAACCTGGACGTTTGTCTTTTTTCTTCCGGAGGGCGCCGAAAGTGAAAAAAGGTGCTTTTGAGGCTAGAGTCCGCAGGAAAGCAGAGAGGGCCAAATTGTCTGGGGCATTTGAAGGGGTTCCAAGAGGCAGTGAGGACCAGCATCACTTTTCCCCGCTGGCACCTTTGCTGTGGCAGCAAAAGCTGGACGTTTGTCTTTTTTGCTCCAAACAGCGCCGAAAGTGAAAAAAGGTGCTTTTGAGGCTAGAGTCCGCAGGAAAGCAGAGACGGCCAAATTGTCTGGGGCATTTGAAGGGGTTCCAGGAGGCAGTGAGGACCAGCATCACTTTTCCCCGCTGGCACCTTTGCTGTGGCAGCAAAAGCTTGACGTTTGTCTTTTTTGCTCCAAACAGCGTTGAAAGTGAAAAAAGGTTCTTTTGAGGCTAGAGTCCGCAGGAAAGCAGAGAGGGCCAAATTGTCTGGGGCATTTGAAGGGGTTCCAGGAGGCAGTGAGGACCAGCATCACTTTTCCCCGCTGGCACCTTTGCTGTGGCAGCAAAACCTGGACGTTTTTATTTTTTGCTCCAAACAGCGTTAAAAGTGAAAAAAGGTTCTTTTGAGGATAGAGTCCGCAGGAAAGCAGAGAGGGCCAAATTGTCTGGGGCATTTTAAGGGGTTCCAGAAGGCAGTGAGGACCAGCATCACTTTTCCCCGCTGGCACCTTTGCTGTGGCAGCAAAAGCTGGACGTTTGTCTTCTTGGCTCCAAACAGCGCCGAAAATGAAAAAAGGTGCTTTTGAGGGTAGAGTCCGCAGGAAAGCAGAGAGGGCCAAATTGTCTGGGGCATTAGAAGGGGTTCCAGGAGGCAGTGAGGACCAGCATCACTTTTCCCCGCTGGCACCTTTGCTGTATCAGCAAAAGCTGGACGTTTGTCTTTTTTTCCTCCCGAGGGCGCCAAAACTGAAAAAAGGTGCTTTTGAGAATAGAGTGCGCAGGAAGCAGAGAGGGCCAAATTGTCTGGGGCATTTGAAGGGGTTCCAGGAGGCAGTGAGGACCAGCATCACTTTTCCCTGCTGGCACCTTTGCTGTGGCAGCAAACCTGGACGTTTGTCTTTTTTTTTCTCCCGAGGGCGCCGAAACTGAAAAAAGTGTTTTGAGGATAGAGTCTGCAGAAAAGACGAGAGGGCCAAATTGTCTGGGGCATTTGAAGGGGTTCCAGGAGGCAGTGAGGACCAGCATCACTTTTCCCCGTTGGCACCTTTGCTATGGCAGCAAAACCTGGACGTTTGTCTTTTTTGCTCCAAACAGCGCCGAAAGTGAAAAACAGTGCTTTTGAGGCTAGAGTCCGCAGGAAAGTAGAGAGGGCCAAATTGTCTGGGGCATTTGAAGGGGTTCCAGGAGGCAGTGAGGACCAGCATCACTTTTCCCCGCTGGCACCTTTGCTGTGGCATCAAAAGCTGGACGTTTGTCTTTTTTGCTCCAAACAGCGCCGAAAGTGAAAAAAGGTGCTTTTGAGGCTAGAGTGCGCAGGAAAGCAGAGAGGGCCAAATTGTCTGAGGCATTTGAAGGGGTTCCAGGAGGCAGTGAAGACCAGCATCACTTTTCCCCGCTGGCACCTTTGCTGTGGCAGCAAAACCTGGACGTTTATCTTTTTTCCTCCGGAGGGCGCCAAAACTGAAAAAAGGTGCTTTTGAGGCTAGATTCCGCAGGAAAGCAGAGAGGGCCAAATTGTCTGGGGCATTTGAAGGGGTTCCAGGAGGCAGTGAGGACCAGCATCACTTTTCCCCGGTGGCACCTTTGCTGTGGCAGCAAAACCTGGACGTTTGTCTTTTTTCTTCCGGAGGGCGCCGAAAGTGAAAAAGGTGCTTTTGAGGCTAGAGTCCGCAGGAAAGCAGAGAGGGCCAAATTGGGTGGTGCATTTGAAGGGGTTCCAGGAGGCAGTGAGGACCAGCATCACTTTTCCCCGCTGGCACCTTTGCTGTGGCAGCAAAAGCTGGACGTTTGTCTTTTTTGCTCCAAACAGCGCCGAAAGTGAAAAACAGTGCTTTTGAGGCTAGAGTTATCTGGACATCAGAGAGGGCCAAATTGTCTGAGGCATTTGAAGAGGTTCCAGGAGGCAGTGAGGACCAGCATCACTTTTCCCCGCTGGCACCTTTGCTGTGGCAGCAAAAGCTGGACGTTGGTCTTTTTTGCTCCAAACAGCGCCGAAAGTGAAAAAAGGTGCTTTTGAGGCTAGAGTGCGCAGGAAAGCAGAGAGGGCCAAATTGTCTGGGGCGTTTGAAGGGGTTCCAGGAGGCAGTGAGGACCAGCATCACTTTTCCCCGCTGGCACCTTTGCTGTGGCAGCAAAACCTGGACGTTTATCTTTTTTCCTCCGGAGGGCGCCAAAACTGAAAAAAGGTGCTTTTGAGGCTAGAGTGCGCAGGAAAGCAGAGAGGGCCAAATTGTCTGGGGCATTTGAAGGGGTTCCAGGAGGCAGTGAGGACTAGCATCACTTTTCCACGCTGGCACCTTTGCTGTGGCAGCAAAACCTGGACGTTTATCTTTTTTCCTCCCGAGGGCGCCAAAACTGAAAAAAAGGTGCTTTTGAGGCTAGAGTCCGCAGGAAAGCAGAGAGGGCCAAATTGTCTGGGGCATTTGAAGGGGTTCCAGGAGGCAGTGAGGACCAGCATCACTTTTCCCCGCTGGCACCTTTGCTGTGGCAGCAAAACCTGGACGTTTATCTTTTTTCTTCCGGAGGGCGCCAAAAACTGAAAAAAGGTGCTTTTGAGGCTAGAGTGCGCAGGAAAGCAGAGAGGGCCAAATTGTCTGGGGCATTTGAAGGGGTTCCAGGAGGCAGTGACGACTAGCATCACTTTTTCAAGCTGGCACCTTTGCTGTGGCAGCAAAAGCTGGACGTTTGTCTTTTTTCCTCTGGAGGGCGCCGAAAGTGAAAAAAGGTGCTTTTGAGGCTAGAGTGCGCAGGAAAGCAGAGAGGGCCAAATTGTCTGGGGCATTTGAAGGGGTTCCAGGAGGCAGTGAGGACCAGCATCACTTTTCCCCGGTGGCAACTTTGCTGTGGCAGCAAAACCTGGACGTTTGTCTTTTTTCTTCCGGAGGGCGCCGAAAGTGAAAAAAGGTGCTTTTGAGGCTAGAGTCCGCAGGAAAGCAGAGAGGGCCAAATTGTCTGGGGCGTTTGAAGGGGTTCCAGGAGGCAGTGAGGACCAGCATCACTTTTCCCCGCTGGCACCTTTGCTGTGGCAGCAAAACCTGGACGTTTATCTTTTTTCCTCCCGAGGGCGCCAAAACTGAAAAAAAGGTGCTTTTGAGGATAGAGTCCGCAGGAAAGCAGAGAGGGCCAAATTGTCTGGGGCATTTGAAGGGGTTCCAAGAGGCAGTGAGGACCAGCATCACTTTTCCCCGCTGGCACCTTTGCTGTGGCAGCAAAAGCTGGACGTTTGTCTTTTTTGCTCCAAACAGCGCCGAAAGTGAAAAAAAGGTGCTTTTGAGGCTAGAGTCCGCAGGAAAGCAGAGAGGGCCAAATTGTCTGGGGCATTTGAAGGGGTTCCAGGAGGCAGTGAGGACCAGCATCACTTTTCCCCGCTGGCACCTTTGCTGTGGCGTCAAAACCTGGACGTTTGTCTTTTTTACTCCAAACAGCGCCGAAAGTGAAAAAAGGTTCTTTTGAGGCTAGAGTGCGCAGGAAAGCAGAGAGGGCCAAATTGTCTGGGGCATTTGATGGGGTTCCAGGAGGCAGTGAGGACCAGCATCACTTTTCCCCGCTGGCACCTTTGCTGTGGCAGCAAAAGCTGGACATTTGTCTTTTTTGCTCCAAACAGCGCCGGAAGTTCAAAAAAGGTGCTTTTGAGGCTAGAGTTAGCAGGAAAGCAGAGAGGGCCAAATTGTCTGGGGCATTTGAAGGGGTTCCAGGAGGCAGTGAGGACCAGCATCACTTTTCCCCGCTGGCACCTTTGCTGTGGCAGCAAAAGCTGGACGTTTGTCTTTTTTGCTCCAAACAGCGCCGAAAGTGAAAAAAGGTGCTTTTGAGGCTAGAGTGCGCAGGAAAGCAGAGAGGGCCAAATTGTCTGGGGCATTTGAAGGGGTTCCAGGAGGCAGTGAGGACCAGCATCACTTTTCCCCGCTGGCACCTTTGCTGTGGCAGCAAAACCTGGACGTTTTTATTTTTTGCTCCAAACAGCGTTGAAAGTGAAAAAAAGGTTCTTTTGAGGATAGAGTGCGCAGGAAAGCAGAGAGGGCCAAATTGTCTGGGGCATTTGAAGGGGTTCCAGGAGGCAGTGAGGACCAGCATCACTTTTCCCCGCTGGCACCTTTGCTGTGGCAGCAAAAGCTGGACGTTTGTCTTCTTTGCTCCAAACAGCGCCGAAAATGAAAAAAGGTGCTTTTGAGGGTAGAGTCCGCAGGAAAGCAGAGAGGGCCAAATTGTCTGGGGCATTAGAAGGGGTTCCAGGAGGCAGTGAGGACCAGCATCACTTTTCCCCGCTGGCACCTTTGCTGTGGCAGCAAAAGCTGGACGTTTGTCTTTTTTCCTCCCGAGGGCGCCAAAACTGAAAAAAGGTGCTTTTGAGAATAGAGTCCGCAGGAAAGCAGAGAGGGCCAAATTGTCTGGGGCATTTGAAGGGGTTCCAGGAGGCAGTGAGGACCAGCATCACTTTTCCCCGCTGGCACCTTTGCTGTGGCAGCAAAACCTGGACGTTTTTATTTTTTGCTCCAAACAGCGCCGAAAGTGAAAAAAGGTGCTTTTGAGGCTAGAGTGCGCAGGAAAGCAGAGAGGGCCAAATTGTCTGGGGCATTTGAAGGGGTTCCAGGAGGCAGTGAGGACCAGCATCACTTTTCCCCGCTGGCACCTTTGCTGTGGCAGCAAAACCTGGACGTTTTTATTTTTTGCTCCAAACAGCGTTAAAAGTGAAAAAAGGTTCTTTTGAGGATAGAGTCCGCAGGAAAGCAGAGAGGGCCAAATTGTCTGGGGCATTTTAAGGGGTTCCAGAAGGCAGTGAGGACCAGCATCACTTTTCCCCGCTGGCACCTTTGCTGTGGCAGCAAAAGCTGGACGTTTGTCTTCTTGGCTCCAAACAGCGCCGAAAATGAAAAAAGGTGCTTTTCAGGGTAGAGTCCGCAGGAAAGCAGAGAGGGCCAAATTGTCTGGGGCATTTGAAGGGGTTCCAGGAGGCAGTGAGGACCAGCATCACTTTTCCCCGCTGGCACCTTTGCTGTGGCAGCAAAAGCTGGACGTTTGTCTTTTTTCCTCCCGAGGGCGCCAAAACTGATAAAAGGTGCTTTTGAGGCTAGAGTGCGCAGGAAAGCAGAGAGGGCCAAATTGTCTGGGGCATTTGAAGGGGTTCCAGGAGGCAGTGAGGACCAGCATCACTTTTCCCCGCTGGCACCTTTGCTGTGGCAGCAAAAGCTGGACGTTTTTATTTTTTCCTCCGGAGGGTGCCGAAAGTGAAAAAAGGTGCTTTTGAGGCTAGAGTCCGCAGGAAAGCAGAGAGGGCCAAATTGTCTGGTGCATTTGAAGGGGTTCCAGGAGGCAGTGAGGACCAGCATCACTTTTCCCTGCTGGCACCTTTGCTGTGGCAGCAAAACCTGGACGTTTGTCTTTTTTTTTCTCCCGGGGGCGCCGAAACTGAAAAAAGGTGTTTTGAGGATAGAGTCTGCAGAAAAGACGAGAGGGCCAAATTGTCTGGGGCATTTGAAGGGGTTCCAGGAGGCAGTGAGGACCAGCATCACTTTTCCCCGCTGGCACCTTTGCTGTGGCATCAAAAGCTGGACGTTTGTCTTTTTTGCTCCAAACAGCGCCGAAAGTGAAAAACAGTGCTTTTGAGGCTAGAGTCCGCAGGAAAGTAGAGAGGGCCAAATTGTGTGGGGCATTTGAAGGTGTTCCAGGAGGCAGTGAGGACCAGCATCACTTTTCCCCGCTGGCACCTTTGCTGTGGCATCAAAAGCTGGACGTTTGTCTTTTTTGCTCCAAACAGCGCCGAAAGTGAAAAAAGGTGCTTTTGAGGCTAGAGTGCGCAGGAAAGCAGAGAGGGCCAAATTGTCTGAGGCATTTGAAGGGGTTCCAGGAGGCAGTGAAGACCAGCATCACTTTTCCCCGCTGGCACCTTTGCTGTGGCAGCAAAACTTGGACGTTTATCTTTTTTCCTCCGGAGGGCGCCAAAACTGAAAAAAGGTGCTTTTGAGGCTAGATTTCCGCAGGAAAGCAGAGAGGGCCAAATTGTCTGGGGCATTTGAAGGGGTTCCAGGAGGCAGTGAGGACCAGCATCACTTTTCCCCGCTGGCACCTTTGCTGTGGCAGCAAAACCTGGACGTTTATCTTTTTTCCTCCCGAGGGCGCCAAAACTGAAAAAAAGGTGCTTTTGAGGATAGAGTCCGCAGGAAAGCAGAGAGGGCCAAATTGTCTGGGGCATTTGAAGGGGTTCCAAGAGGCAGTGAGGACCAGCATCACTTTTCCCCGCTGGCACCTTTGCTGTGGCAGCAAAAGCTGGACGTTTGTCTTTTTTGCTCCAAACAGCGCCGAAAGTGAAAAAAGGTGCTTTTGAGGCTAGAGTCCGCAGGAAAGCAGAGAGGGCCAAATTGTCTGGGGCATTTGAAGGGGTTCCAGGAGGCAGTGAGGACCAGCATCACTTTTCCCCGCTGGCACCTTTGCTGTGGCAGCAAAAGCAGGACGTTTGTCTTTTTTGCTCCAAACAGCGTTGAAAGTGAAAAAAGGTTCTTTTGAGGCAAGAGTGCGCAGGAAAGCAGAGAGGGCCAAATTGTCTGGGGCATTTGATGGGGTTCCAGGAGGCAGTGAGGACCAGCATCACTTTTCCCCGCTGGCACCTTTGCTGTGGCAGCAAAAGCTGGACGTTTGTCTTTTTTGCTCCAAACAGCGCCGGAAGTTCAAAAAAGGTGCTTTTGAGGCTAGAGTTAGCAGGAAAGCAGAGAGGGCCAAATTGTCTGGGGCATTTGAAGGGGTTCCAGGAGGCAGTGAGGACCAGCATCACTTTTCCCCGCTGGCACCTTTGCTGTGGCAGCAAAAGCTGGACGTTTGTCTTTTTTGCTCCAAACAGCGCCGAAAGTGAAAAAAGGTGCTTTTGAGGCTAGAGTGCGCAGGAAAGCAGAGAGGGCCAAATTGTCTGGGGCATTTGAAGGGGTTCCAGGAGGCAGTGAGGACCAGCATCACTTTTCCCCGCTGGCACCTTTGCTGTGGCAGCAAAACCTGGACGTTTTTATTTTTTGCTCCAAACAGCGTTGAAAGTGAAAAAAGGTTCTTTTGAGGATAGAGTCCGCAGGAAAGCAGAGAGGGCCAAATTGTCTGGGGCATTTGAAGGGGTTCCAGGAGGCAGTGAGGACCAGCATCACTTTTCCCCGCTGGCACCTTTGCTGTGGCAGCAAAAGCTGGACGTTTGTCTTCTTTGCTCCAAACAGCGCCGAAAATGAAAAAAGGTGCTTTTGAGGGTAGAGTCCGCAGGAAAGCAGAGAGGGCCAAATTGTCTGGGGCATTAGAAGGGGTTCCAGGAGGCAGTGAGGACCAGCATCACTTTTCCCCGCTGGCACCTTTGCTGTGGCAGCAAAAGCTGGACGTTTGTCTTTTTTCCTCCCGAGGGCGCCAAAACTGAAAAAAGGTGCTTTTGAGAATAGAGTCCGCAGGAAAGCAGAGAGGGCCAAATTGTCTGGGGCATTTGAAGGGGTTCCAGGAGGCAGTGAGGACCAGCATCACTTTTCCCCGCTGGCACCTTTGCTGTGGCAGCAAAACCTGGACGTTTTTATTTTTTGCTCCAAACAGCGCCGAAAGTGAAAAAAGGTGCTTTTGAGGCTAGAGTGCGCAGGAAAGCAGAGAGGGCCAAATTGTCTGGGGCATTTGAAGGGGTTCCAGGAGGCAGTGAGGACCAGCATCACTTTTCCCCGCTGGCACCTTTGCTGTGGCAGCAAAACCTGGACGTTTTTATTTTTTGCTCCAAACAGCGTTAAAAGTGAAAAAAGGTTCTTTTGAGGATAGAGTCCGCAGGAAAGCAGAGAGGGCCAAATTGTCTGGGGCATTTTAAGGGGTTCCAGAAGGCAGTGAGGAACAGCATCACTTTTCCCCACTGGCACCTTTGCTGTGGCAGCAAAAGCTGGACGTTTGTCTTCTTGGCTCCAAACAGCGCCGAAAATGAAAAAAGGTGCTTTTGAGGGTAGAGTCCGCAGGAAAGCAGAGAGGGCCAAATTGTCTGGGGCATTAGAAGGGGTTCCAGGAGGCAGTGAGGACCAGCATCACTTTTCCCCGCTGGCACCTTTGCTGTGGCAGCAAAAGCTGGACGTTTATCTTTTTTCCTCCGGAGGGCGCCAAAACTGAAAAAAGGTGCTTTTGAGGCTAGAGTCCGCAGGAAAGCAGAGAGGGCCAAATTATCTGGGGCGTTTGAAGGGGTTCCAGGAGGCAGTGAGGACCAGCATCACTTTTCCCCGGTGGCACCTTTGCTGTGGCAGCAAAACCTGGACGTTTGTCTTTTTTCTTCCAGAGGGCGCCGAAAGTGAAAAAAGGTGCTTTTGAGGCTAGAGTCCGCAGGAAAGCAGAGAGGGCCAAATTATCTGGGGCGTTTGAAGGGGTTCCAGGAGGCAGTGAGGACCAGCATCACTTTTCCC